>NC_090859.1:4439612-4654612 GCF_024217435.2 Syngnathus scovelli
TTATAAACAGCCGATCCGCTCGGCGGGGGCTATTTTCGGCCACTTGGCGCGTGCGCACGGCCTCCCGGATGTGCCGGGCGGGTGCGCGAGCTCGCCGGCCGCTGGAAGTCGAATGAGGCTCCGCGATCTCCTCCGCGGTGCTTATAAACAGCCGATCCGCTCGGCGGGGGCTATTTTCGGCCACTTGGCGCGTGCGCACGGCCTCCCGGATGTGCCGGGCGGGTGCGCGAGCTCGCCGGCCGCTGGAAGTCGAATGAGGCTCCGCAATCTCCTCCGCGGTGCTTATAAACAGCCGATCCGCTCGGCGGGGGCTATTTTCGGCCACTTGGCGCGTGCGCACGGCCTCCCGGATGTGCCGGGCGGGTGCGCGAGCTCGCCGGCCGCTGGAAGTCGAATGAGGCTCCGCGATCTCCTCCGCGGTGCTTCTAAACAGCCGATCCGCTCGGGGGGGGGGCTATTTTCGGCCACTTGGCGCGTGCGCACGGCCTCCCGGATGTGCCGGGCGGGTGCGCGAGCTCGTCGGCCGCTGGAAGTCGAATGAGGCTCCGCGATCTCCTCCGCGGTGCTTATAAAGTGCCGATCCGCTCGGCTTGGAGCTATTTCCGGCCCCCCGTTGGTGCCGGGCGGCGTGCGCGAGCTCGCCGGCCGCTGGAAGTCGAATGAGGCTTATACAAAGGATATATCATAAAATCGTAAATTTCCGTCGAATTTTAGGGGGTCGACTTATACACCGAGTCGACCTATACACCGGCAAATACGGTACTTAAACAAAAGTAGTGTTAGGGTTTTCCAGGTTATCTTTATCGTAGGATTATGTTGGAATGTAACCTGTAATAATTACCCTCGCCTGTCCTGTCTTAACAAAAGTAGTAGAACAAAGTGCTAAGATCTTTTGAAGTGATTGACTAGCTGCAGAGGAAGCAATCAAAGTTGTTTTGTTTACACAACATCGTGAAAGACCCCCTGCTGTGCTTTGATCAGCAGGCCAGGGCCTTCGGCCCCATCCTGTTTGCTCTCACACCCACTCTCAACCCCCACTCTGTTTCTCTCAATAAAAATGCTCCTGCAAGAGGCCTGAGTCAGATTTCATTCGATCATCGCTGTTCAGACAGCGACGAATGGACTCTCCACCTGCAGGTGCTTAAGAGGACTTACTTGTCTCCTGTTTGGTTCTTGCAAAATAAGTTGGAGTGTGCACAACTCTAACATTTTGGTGCCGAAACCCGGGATCCTCATACCCACCATCTGACCGGCGAAGGAGGACGTGCTGCATTGTCGACAAGCCAGCGTCCATTAGGAGGACCTGGAAAAGAAAGTCCTGGGAAGAGAATTCTTCGCTGGGCCAGCATCTTAGGTCTGCCTTCGTCTGACAGAGGTGGATTGACGGGATCCGGCGGTGCAACGAACCAGGGGACAAGTAAGTTAAAGCGCTAAAGATACGGCTTTGGTTTGTCCGAGCTATGAGAATACGGCTTTGGTTTGTCCGAGCTATGAGAATACGGCTTTGGTTTGTCCGGGCTATGAGATGAGATACGGCTTTGGTTTGTCCGAGCTATGAGAATACGGCTTTGGTTTTTCCAAGCCATGAAACAGTTGGGATTCTAGTCCCAGTGGAAGAAACGGGCTAAGAAAAAAAAGAGCTTCTTTTTCCTAATTGAAGAAGGGCGTAGATTCTTTTTTTCTCCGTTTTTCTAAGCTGTTTGGAAGGGTTTTATACCCATCCTGAATAGGCCTAAAAATAAAAAGCGCTTGAGTTTGTGTGGTTGAGAGTGTGACTGGTAGGATAAATTGACAAAAAAGCAGTTCTAGCATTGATCCACGGCAATAATACAGGCTAGTAATTTGTTGAAAGGTCAATTTAAACCTGCATTGAGGATCCTCAAAGAAATAAATAAGTAATAATAGTAATAATAATAATATTTTTGAGACAAAGAGATTGTAAAACCTAAAACTACTAGAATTAAGATGGGAAATAAAAACGGTAAATCTCTACCTCTTGACGGAGATGAGAAGTACATGGCGAGTAGATTTCTTAATTGTATGCAATATATGCCGAAGTGGAAGAAAAAGTATGGAGTAGAAGGGAAGTTGAGAGTTGAAGTGTGGAAGATAGTAGTTGATGTTTTAGAAGAGAGTGTGGATAGAAAGAAAAATGGACTGAAAAAGAAAAGAAGAGAGAGTGAATTGGATTGTGCTAAAATGTGGTTGAAAGCTTCACAAGAAAGAAGAGAACAAATCCAAAAGACAAAAGATAGAAAGTTGAAGAGTGATGAAGCCGCCATTCAATTGAGATTTGAAAAAGAATTCTGGGTACATAGTGGCATCCCATTCAATGATGCAGATGACAGTTCTTATCATCAACATCTTAAAATTGCGCTCCTCACTGGTTTCCCCCCTGACTTGGGCAGTTGGGTGAAGAAACACTTGGTGGAAGCGGACACTGCTTGGTTTACAAAAAACATGCAGTGGCCCGGAGACGCTGATAAAGGGATTGAGAAAGGCAAAAGTTCTGATGTATTTCATCTAGACGATGATAATGATCTAAATCACATATGTCAGAGTTACGGCCCGCGGGCCAGAGCCGGCCCGCGAATTGATTATCTATGGCCCCCTGGATGATATTGAATTACTATTAGAACAGGCCCGTAGGCCACAGCCGCCCGCTGGTGTTTTGCACGCACCAACACTACATTTCCCACAATGCAACGGTAGCCCGCGATGTCCCTGCAGCTCGCACAAGCGGCTTCATTATTCATCAGTAGTCAGAGCAGAGTTCAACTTTCTGATACCCCCCCTCCTCAAAAATGGCTAAACGTAAGGTGGACGCTGAGAACAGGGGGTTTCAGGCCAGGTGGGAGGCAGAGTACATGTTTACGGAGGTAAGAGGCAAACCTGTGTGTCTTCTGTGTGGAGAAAATGCGGCTGTAATGAAATAATTAAATTTAAGAAGGCACTATCAAGCGTCTAAGAAACACACAGACCAAGACAAGAATATGGAATATGAACAAAAGCTACAGAAGGTGGAAGAATTAAAACGAGGCCTTAAGTCCAGACAGGCTATGTTCACGTATGCTAAATCACAAAGCGAGGCTGCTGCCAAGGCTAGCTTTATTGTGGCAAAAGAGATCGCCAAATCAGCCCGGCCCTTTGCAGAAGGAGAGTTGATCAAAAACGGGTTTTGAGCCTCAGAGCCTAACCCCGAACATTGATGAACTTGTACAAACAATGAGACACCTCTAAGTATCAGGCTCAGCCTCAGACAAGTGAGCATCACAGAACAGTAACGTATTTTCCGTTTTTTAATTCGGTTACATTTTTACATTTGTTTCTACAAGACGTGATTTTTTCTTTGAAGTATTGTTTTGTCTGTGTGCCGTAAATTTTTGAATTTTATTTATTTATATTTATTTTTCAGTTGAATGGACCAAGGGAAAATTGCAGATAAGAGCCATGAGAAAGAATACAACTGATTTGATTATTTATTTATTTTACGATTTGAAAGCAATGATCGGTAGATCATAGAGCAGCACAATAATACATTTTCAGTTTATAATGCATGCACTTTTACTTATGCATTTATGTTGATATTAAGAAACACATTTTGTTTTTAAAACAATTGAATTTTTTGCTGTTTGGCTGTTAAAAATGTTTTCCCTTGAAGTTACTGACAGAGCCATAACAAAATATTGCCATATTCATTTAATCATTAAATAATGTACACTGTGTTAGGTCTTAGTTCAAAAGGCTATGTGCAATCATTCCGATATATTTTAATAAACATTGAACCAGTCCGGCCCTCGGCTTGTAGCAAATTAGTTTTTTTGGCCCTCGGTGTGTTTGACTTTGACATCCCTGATCTAAATGAAGATACAACGATCTTCTTCCAAAGTTCCCAAAGGGGCAGAGGAAGAGTTAGATACCAACAAGGTCGCAAGCCACCATTCAGATCAAAACCCCTATCAGATTCAGACAACTGTTGGAACTGTGGGAGACGAGGACACTATGCAAGAGTGTGTCGTTTTGCAAAACAATATCAAAGGGTGGAGGAAGGAGCAGAGGAAAAGCCAAATTTTTAGCATGACAAGCTTCCTCCTCTTTGACCGCTTATGCTCATACAGACAAAGAAAGAATAGATGCCCATATGACAGCAAAACATGTCATTGTCAGATTATTAGAATTTTTTTTAGATTATTAGAAGTCCTGTCCATCCAAGAAGTATGACAATGCTGTTTGTATGCCCAAATTACAAATGACTAGAGCTCAAATTGTGTTACACTGAAGTTAAAATATGCAAATCAAGTGGTAAAGGAATGCAACTTGCTTCTAGAAGATAAATAAATAAAATTAGAATGTGCTGTCCTCGTGTGCATGGGAGGGACCAGCTCATGATCGACCACAGGAAATGGCCAGCCTGTGACGAATCATTGTTACTGAGACCTACCTTTTGCATGCGAGAGCTGTGCATATGTGTGCGTATATGTTAAAATGATGAACATTGGCTAAAGTTTTAGTATAAAAAAATTTGCTAGACTGTGGTCTATCCAATTTGCACCGCAGAACAGAAATGATTTTGAAAGATAAAAATGAGAGGAAAAAGAGAGAAATCTGTTTGCGAGCAGAAACTAATCCACACTAGTGCATGTTAAGTGTCGAGCCCACATGAGAAAAAAAAAAAAAAAACGACAGAACATGCTTTCAGGAATTGGAAGAAGCTAAATTGTGAATTTAAGATTTTGCAATGCTACATTTAATAGGAATAATTGATTGGTTGTGTTATAAGATTATACAAAATTCTAAATGCAAGCTAAATCTGAGAGATTGAGTTCTTCAAATTTAAAAACAAAGAAAAAAATTCAGATTAATTTGCCAATTGTTTGTTTTAGTGTTTTTTGAATTGGTGGATTGTTCTACCAGGAAACCTGAGTTGAAAATGATATATGAATGTTGTGTGGTGAGCTTGGATGAATTGGGACCAATGTGATAGAAAGACTCCTTTTTGGAGACTGTGTGTGAGATGCAAATGAACATTGATGAATGATAGCCTGAATGTAAAGAAATTACAGGTTGAATGGTTGAAGTCGTTGGCGACTACTATGGAAAATTAGTAGAGCGACTTTGATGAAAGAGTGATTTTGAGCAGGTTGAATGTTAGAAAGAAACACGTAGCTTTTGGATTGATAATTAATTACAGAAAAAAAACTGGAGAACCAATAACACATGTAGAAGATGTGTGAACTGAGAAATTGAGAAGCGTTTTGGAAAGAAAGTCAAATTAAATGATGATGGAATCGTATGTAGTAAAGAACGCATTCTCCCAAAAAGTTTGTCAAGGTGTGAGGCATGGGCGTTGCCAAGCCTCAAAAGGAGGGAGTGAGTAGGACAGATAGTGGAAGATTGTAATAATACAACACTTTATGACAATGAATTTTCTAATACATTTGGTGTTATATTGTGGTAAATTTTTTGTTCTGGTGTAGATAGGTTAGCAACACGAGAGATTTAGAGGTTCAAAAGAAAGACAGTTAAAAGAAAACATTTTTGATTTGGACAATTGCAGGCTAACAGGAACATGAGAACGATAAGAACTACGAGGTGGGATCCAATTTCATTGGGGAGATTGAGAATTCACAGCACCATACTCTAAGTCACATTTTTGAGCAAGCATGACAATAACATGTGAGAGGTCAAGACATACAGATCAGGGCTTGATGTGGAACGCAGACCTCGATGAGTTGATTTTCAATAATGATACTGAAGACAACATAATGTCCGATTAAATTGGAACTATAGATAAAATGTAGCTCAAAAATAGGATGAGTTGCAGGATTTACGATATAAAAACGAGACCGCTGTTATTAGAAGAATTTGAAGTTTGGTAAACAAACGTTACCAGCAAATTGATGGAAGCAGCTACATTTGGAGATAGTCTTACAAGTTTGATGTCCCAGCCTGTCATTCTCAGTGTCAGAGTCCCTGAAACCCAATCCAAGACTTCGCCTGCAGCCGTGAACAACCACAAAATGGTGCCTGGCTCTGAAGCACCTTTGACCTTTGGCGAAGGACAAGAAAAGACTGCTGTTGTGCTTGGAGGAGGACAAGTACACTCCGGAGGAAATACAACATCCTCGGGGACGGAAAAGACAGTGAAAAACGGAGGAACTCACAATGATGAAAATTGACTCATTTGAACAATGGACTCATTCAAGAGTGATGGATGGGGTCGCTCTGAAGCAACAGCCAAAGAACACCAACTTGAGAGGGTGAAGTGCAGCAAAAAGATATGGACTTAGAATGTCCGACGACCAAATCGCAGTCCTTGCTACGGCGTTACCAAATTTGGTGAAGCTTGGTTCAAAGTGGAAGGGAGGTTCATTGTGCACTGAGTTTGACAGAACTAAGGAGATTTGATAAATAAATAAATAAAAATTTGAAAAATACGTAGGGCTACAGAGAAAAGCATTATAATCAGAGATTGAACGGATTTGGATAAAACAAATAGGCTAAAATGGTAGGAAACAAGAGCAAGATCTTATATTTTGGCTCATCAAGCTTAAGACGTAGAGGTCGAGTTATATAAATTTTAGAACAGGACATTTGGCAGTCAGGAGGAAGCTAGGTTGCTCAATGTACCTACTCAATACAATAGTAAGTTTTTTTGCACCACAGTGGAGGTTGGATGGTCAGAAAGTTAGGTACGTTCAATTTTTGACATTCACACAATCATGCATAAGAGCCACACGGCGACAGTTAACAAGACAATGACTGCAATAGGGGCCACCTACGACTGCACCGACATGAAAAAGTAGAAACGAGAGAGCAGAGTATGGGATATGCTAAAACGTCTGCTATACAGTTACCGATAGGAGATTCTATCAAAAGAAGCTACATGAGAGATGGATTAGAATCTCTTTGTGTGTTCTGTTTGTGAGTAATCTCTGTAAAATTGTGACAGTCTTGTTGTCGTTCGTCTGAACTTTGTATGCCGTTTTGTGTATGTGTGCGTGCAGATGTGTGTGTGAGTGTGTGTGTTCACACCCTGTGTGGGTGCGAGCGTGTGAGGAGAAAGAAGGCATGGGTAAGATAATCTCTTTTAAACCAGGAGGCAATAAATGGGAACGCCCCTGTCATAAATAGTTTTTGGTTAAAGGGAATCATTAGGAGGTGTTCAAACTCTTCCCGCAAACACTCCTATTTGCCAGTTAAATGGGCACGACAATTGACTACGAGAGTTGCAAACAACAGATGAAGAGCAGTCCTTGGCAGATTATATGATCAGGACGCTCAAACTGTGTCAAAGACAAATTTACTGCCGCTTGATCTTTCCTCCTCACAGGTCGACAACCCCATCAATCCAGGAGACTGGGTCTACATCGAGGTCATCAAAAGAAGGAACTGGGCCAGCCACGACGGGAGGGACCATTCCAAGTCTTGCTGACTACGCATGTTGCATCCAAGGTTGCAGGACCCACAAATGCATCAACGACGACTGCTCTCCAGGAGGAAACTGGATGGGAGCTTTGGACATCACCGCTGTGTGCCAGGATGAGAGAGCCGTTTTCAAGGTGTAAGGGCTCTACTACCAACATGGCTGCACCATCGGACGGGACCTACTTCATCCAGAAGTTCAGAGGCACTGCCTCACCTGCATCCTAAGAGTGCACGTGCCTGTTCAGTACGGATCATGGTTTTGTGGTCACGAGAGTTGTCCGATGCTGCCTGCCAACTGGACACGAGTGTGTGCGCCAGTGTGTGTGACAGACCTCACCTACAGACTAGAACATCATCAGCTGACGAAAACACGGGCACATATACAACTTCTTAGACGTGACAGTTGTGATAATGATAATGAGACGTGGATTGCGTAGATGCTGTTCTGTTGAGCATGTTTTACAGAAACTTGATGATTTGACCATCGAAAATGCTTCGCAAGTGATGGATACAATGATGTACTGTTTCTGTGTTTTTCTTTTTCTTTTTTATTGATAGCATTCTGGTCGCCTGTGGCACAGGGGCCGTGTAAGAATTTTCCTGCTAATAACATCTGGCCAGCAGGTTTTTCGCTTACACAATAAGTTTGATCTGGGGTATTGAGGTAATGCCTCATCTTCACTGGAAAGTGTTGCTATCATTGTTTGTTGTTTTTATTTTTACCATTCTACTTTCTTCATTATACGTATATATGTTTTTTTTTCTTACTTGTCTTTGTTGTTTGGGGTGACAATCATATGATAAAACAGGAGGGAGATGTTAGGGTTTTCCAGGTTATCTTTATCGTAGGATTATGTTGGAATGTCACCTGTAATAATTACCCTCGCCTGTCCTGTCTTAACAAAAGTAGTAGAACAAAGTGCTAAGATCTTTTGAACTGATTGACTAGCTGCAGAGGAAGCAATCAAAGTTGTTTTGTTTACACAACATCGTGAAAGACCCCCTGCTGTGCTTTGATCAGCAGGCCAGGGCCTTCGGCCCCATCCTGTTTGCTCTCACACCCACTCTCAACCCCCACTCTGTTTCTCTCAATAAAAATGCTCCTGCAAGAGGCCTGAGTCAGACTTCATTCGATCATCGCTGTTCAGACAGCGACGAATGGACTCTCCACCTGCAGGTGCTTAAGAGGACTTACTTGTCTCCTGTTTGGTTCTTGCAAAATAAGTTGGAGTGTGCACAACTCTAACAAGTAGGCTGGTGCATAAATTTGGGCACCACAACAGAAAAATGACATCAATATTTAGTAGATCCTCATTTTGCAGAAATAACAGCCTCTAAACGCTTCCTATAGCTTCCAATGAGAGTTTGGATTCTGATTGAAGGTATTTTTGACCATTCTTCTTGACAAAACATCTCCAGTTCAGTCAGGTTTGTTGGTTTCCGAGCATGGACAGCCCGCTTTAAATCACACCGCAGATTTTCAATCATATTCAGGTCTGGGGACTGAGATGGCCATTCCAGAACGTTGTACTTGTTCCTCTGCATGAATGCCTTAGTCGAATTTGAGCAGTGTTTGGGGTCGTTGTCTTGTTGAAGTATCCAGCCCCTGCGCAACTTCAACTTTGTCACTGATTCTTGAACATTGTTCGCAAGAATCTGCTGATACTGACTGGAATCCATGCAACCTTCAACTTTAACAAGATAGCCAGTACCTGCATTGGCCACACAGCCCCACAGCATGCTGGAACCACCACCAAAATTGACTGTGGGTAGCAAGTGTTTGTCATGGAATGCTGTGTTCTTCTTACTCCATGCATACCGCTCCTTGTTATGTCCAAATAACAAAATGTTAGTTTCATCAGTCCACAGCACCTTATGCCAAAATGAAGTTGGCTTGTCTAAACGTGCTTTAGTATACCTCAAGCGACTGTTTGTGGCATGTGTGCAGAAAAGGCTTCTGCCGCATTACTCTCCCATATAGCATCTCCTTGTGCAAAGTGTGCTGAATAGTTAAATGTACAGTGACACCATCTGGAGCAAGATCATGTTGTAGGTCTTTGGAGCTGGTCTGTGGATTGACTTTGACTGTCCTCACCATCATTCGCCTCTGCTTATCTGAGGTTTTTCTTGGCCTGCCACTCCGGGCCTAAACTAGAACTGTGTCTGTGGTCTTCCATTTCCTCACTATGTTCCTCACAGTGGAAACTGGCAGCTGAAATTTCTGAGCTAGCTTTTTGTATCATTCCTCTCAGGTCATTTGTCAGTTGTTTTGAGGCTCCCATGTTGCCACTCTTCAAAGAAGATGCAAAGAGAACTTGCAACTGGCCACCTTAAATACCCTTTCTCATGGTTGGCTTCACCTGTGTATGTAGATCAAAGGTCAATGAGCTTATCAATGAGTTTACCAAACAAATTTTGTGTTCCAATAATTATTGCTAAAGGTATTCAAATCAATAAAACAACAAGTTGGGGTTTTTGGGTTTTTCCTTGCCCTTCTGGGAGTTAAGTTCAGGGGATGTTGAGAATAATTGTCAATTTTGCCCATGTAAAGCCCTTTCAGACTTTATTTCAAACAACTCCATGTGGCACCGCACCTCTGCTGAAAACAGTGTGATATATCTTTATTTTCATTGTGAAAGTCACTTCAAAATATATTTTAATGAACAGTGAATATGATAGTGTGAGTTGATATGCATATAGTTCACTATGTAGATAAAGACAGTGACCAATGTTACAAAAACAGCAGGACATGAATCAAACAGACTAATCTCAAAGATGCTTAGGTTCAATTCCTGCCACATTCCAAAATGGCACACGCCTCAGCCATGCTCAAGAGATATTTTGAAATGCAATGCAGTATGTGGAATTAACTCAAAGTATTTTAATGTATTTCTGCTATCCTGGTCCTACAAAGTCGATAGAACCTACACACTGGAGTGGTCAACAGTTCACTGCATGGCACATATAAAGCCACATTCAGTCACCCTTTAGGGATATTATCCTTCCCCGTTTGGAAGCAATAACAGTTGTAACTCAATTTCACCTGCTTCCCTCTCCACATCCTTACTTGAAGATTAATGACTAATTTTCTATTTTTACACAGTCAGCGTCATAGGTAGGCAGCATGGTATCTGCAGCACAAATAAGTTACTCCAGTATGGCACAGTCATACCTGCCGTGGCCGGATGGTTTGTTGTGCCTCCCAGCATGTGCATGAAAGCAATATCAGGAAAATGAGGAAATGAAAGAGCATTGCTTGGGTTCCACAAATTGACCTCTAGCAGGCTTCTGGTGAATGTTTCTGCTAAAAATGGATAAATTGCCTTGGGTGGCACCTCCTTGTAGTAGCCAGAGAGATCCTTAAACCCTCTGTCAAAACCACATGCTAGTGTAGTGGGTTCCTTTTGATACATGGAAATTTTGGTCAAATAATTTTCTAAAAACGTGCTCTACCAAATGGTTTGTCACTTTATGGTACAAGTAGTGCAAGCTAAACAAAAGTAATCTAAGAAATACTATTTTCTATGAATAAATACAGCTTATGCTCATGCATTGTTGTTGTCACTATGATATATTGAATGTTTTATCATTATAATATTCTGAAATAGTTCTACAAGAACGATTGTATTCCTGTCTAAAACCATGCTCTACAAAATGGGTTGTTTGTCGATTTATGGTAAAATTAGTGCAAGCTAAGATGAAATAATAATAAAAACATATATTTGCTATGAATGAATACAACTTCTGCAAGTTCATCGTCGTTATTAGGATATATTGAATGTTTTTTCATTATAATATCCTGAAATAGTCATATAAGTATGATCTAATTCAGTGGTTCTGAATCTGGGTTTGATCGAACCCCAGGGGTTCGGTGAGTCGGTTTCAGGGGTTCGGCAGAGCTGGTATGTCATTGCCCCGCCCCCGCCGTCTGCGGATGGCCGAATACACCGGTAGCAAATGGGCCTTTAAATTGTTCTGCCGTGCCAGTTCATGTGGGATAATCCATGATCTACTGCTCTGTCAAGGGGCATCCACCTTCTTCAATGTTGACCAAAGTGAGCAGGACCAGGGACTGAATCTAGGGGCCAAAGTGGTGACAACGTTGTGCAAGATGATCACACTGCCATGGCTTTGAGTCATTTTCTGTGACAACTATTTCACCAGCTTCGCCTTGCTGCAGAACCTGCAAACGACGCTGGGAATAAAGTGCATCGGCACGATCAGATCGAACCACAGTGGTGAAGCACCATTGATGCCAGATAAAGACCTGATGAAGAAAGGACGTGGTGCTTTTGATTACAGGTCTACGGCGGGGGTGATAGCAGTGAAATGGTATGACAACAAATGTGTCAACCTTCTCAGCAATGCCTCTGGCATTGAGCAACCATCAAGCGGTGGAGCAAAGAGGCCAAGGCCAAAGTCGACGCTGCTTTGTGGCATACCACCGCAAATGAATCATCAATCCAAAGCTTTTGTTTGTGGGAGGGCTGGGATTAGGGACAGAAGTATTGCATGTGTGGGACATGTGGGGAAATTCAAATACTTTTTGAGCTGTTGATCGGCTATTTCTCATGTTCTGTCAATTGTTCAGTTATTCATTTTCAAAGAAATAAAGAATGTCCTCCTTTTTATTTGTATTTGTATTTTGCAGTTGCTATTGCAAGGCTGATTATTGATTATTTTTGTTTGTTTGTTTGTTTACATATTCAACTTTTATTCTATTTCAAGTTCATAGTTAAGAGATAAGCGTAAGATAAAATACACTTTTTTTAGTTAAATGCAAATACAGCTAAACAATGTATTACATATTTACCTTACCATAAAGAGGCACCTCTACCATTTGATAGAGGCTTATATTTAAAAAACTGGTGGGTATGTTGAAAACAGAATTGATTGTTGTTATTAGTGCCTAAAGGAAGTAAAACATGGAAAAAAATATTTTTTCTACTGCTTCTTTCTTGGTGGGAACTTTAAAGGGTTAATGAAGGATATCTAATGTGCCGATGCAGTGCTCCAGGTATGGGTGAAAAGTCCCCAGTTAGACCATGTGTCGTGTCATCTCAAGGGCTAAGCCTAGTCATTATACAATGGAACCTCAATTTAACTGGACATAAAATCTAGTCCAGTCCACTCAAAATGCAACTTCGTAAAGTATTTTTCAAAGTCTGTTAATGGCCACAGCGCAAGTACCATAATTTCTGGACTATAGGTGGCACTTGAATATAAGCCGCACGAGCAAAAATTTGGGGAAAATCCTGCTTTGTTCATATATAAGCCCACTGGACTGTAAGCTGCGGGTGTTTTAATGTTTAATTTCCATATACAAACGAATATGCACAAATCATACAATATCATAAAAATCATGAAAAATCCATAGGTAACCTGCATTGGACTATAAACTGTAGGGTTCAAATATTGCGCAGAAAGTAGTGGTTTATAGTCTGGAAAATATGGTAAACAGCGCTGATGTAGGGACTCAACAGACAAACTCGTCACGCGTTTCCCACGAGAGCTGCTTTGTCAGAGATAAAAAGACTTGGAGTAGACCAAAGCAGACTAAAAAGTACGCCATGTGGCGGCCATGTTGGCCGTGACAATTTTCTCAACAAAAGCTGCGCGATACCTGAGATTTTGGTATCGATCAATACCAAGTAAATACTGGCGTCGGTATTACTAATACCGGTACTTTTATTTAAAAAAAAAAAAAAAAAAAAAAAAAAGCGATTTTAAATTGCTTGTCCTAACATGTTTTGTGCAAATTAAGCGTTCTTGTTGAGTTCTTAACCGTGCCATACTTTCTTCAATGGAAACATAGAGCATGGAGATTAGTTTTGCATCATTGAAAGCACACAACTCATAAGGAACGTGTAATATGTACATGCTCAATGATTTTTTTGTGCTCATCGTGTAAATGTCTATTGAACATGCTTTTTGGGAGGATGGGGTATAATACATTGATTTTATTTGTAACGACCTTATCAATAGCATTTAATTAAATGCAATTGTAAGGGAGGTGATAAAGTAACATTGTGGCTCTTGACTGTGACCACCCACCATTATCCTTCCCCAAGCATGAATAAGGAAAGTTTGGATCAACTTGAATACTTTTTAAACAGTTTGAAGTTTTTATATATACATATATTTATAGTAATTACTATTATGTTGTACTGGGAATTTTTAAGCTACAAAAAAAGTAAAAAATAATTTTGTACTGCATTGTGTGGTTTTTAGGACGAGAATTTTTTTTTACTTAGGTGTAATGAACAATAGGCTCTAACAGACAACCCCTTCCACTAATTAGTCCATTGAATTGAGGTTCCAATGTATAAAATACACATAGCAACATGGCAACCATGCATACAGCTTTACTACCAGACAAACTTTGATATTGAGGGATTTGTATAGGCATTTGGGCAGAGCTTTCAGTGATCATTCCGAAATAATGCTGTTCTCAATTCAACAATATAATCAAAGGGTTTTCAACTGGAATATACTCGATGCATTACTATTACTCTTGAAAAGATTAGTTCTGGTTAGTTGAGAGCAAACACAGAACAGAATTAGTCTTTTGCGATCACCAAAAACTTGAAATGACCATGCGACATTAACACAGGCAGATCTATTGTCAATCTCCTGTACGTGTTCTTACTGTGGCCTATAGCCACCAAGCTGTGGCATATAGCTGGAGAGAGATTGGCCACCTGTAAGTGTTTTCTGCTGATTGTCTTTTCCCGAGGTACACGTGTCCAGCGGCAACAGCACTCGGTGTGGCTCCTCCTCCAGGTGGTTTGACTCAGGAAAGCTGCCATTGTCTTGGTTGCATTCACTGTGTGTGAAGCAAGGCAGTCGTGAGAACGGTTGGGAAGCTTTGTTGCCTTCCTGCATTAAAAGGTCTGGGTTCTCCTCAGAGTCCAGGAGTGGTTGTGTGGACTCTGAGCGGGAAAAAATGAGCTGCTGAGGTTGAGCACTCGGGGTCTGGCCTTTGTAACCATTAGAGGCTACCACTGAAGAGTACTGAACAGTGCTGGCAGTGGTGTCAGCAATGTCAGCACTCTCGTCGCTGTCAGACACACTCTGACGAGGTGAGGACATGCAAGAGGAGCCTCCGATACCACTGCTGTGTTCCTCAGACAGATATTTGTCCTTCTTGAGAGCCAGGCTCATTTTGTCTTCCTCAGACACAGATTTTCCATCACTTACATCCACATCAAGCACACTGATGCCAGACAGAGAGTTTTCCTTTGGTGTCTCCGGCTGCAAAGCAACATACAGAGACAATCTTAAAAGAGCACTAGTACAACATTTTGTGAAATGTGTAATGCACATTACGTTCCAGGTAACAGACAAAATTTACAATGTAGTGGAAGTAGCTATGGTATTATTTATATAAATATGTTTCATGCGTACTCTTCACCAACAACGTGAGGTACAGGTAATATTTTTAGGGTTGCCATCCACACATTCCAAAAACAGCTGATGACTATGAATGTGTGGTATGCCTTTAAAAGGCATGTTTGGACTGTTGAGTGATGTGGAAGTGACTATACAGTGTAAGATTGAACTATTTTCTGTAGAAAATAACATTAGCTTTTGTGTTGCACAGTGACATTACAAGTTGAGACTACCATCAGATATACTAAAAATGTGTAATGACTATTTTGCTACCATTTGTTTGCTAATGCGATTAAAGAAGCACCAACAGCTGTTTACGTCATCCCTCTATAACAGGGGTCACCAAGCCCTTGAGGACCGGACCTGGTGAATGATGTTTTCTTTACTGCAGATATGCAATTGAGTAACTTTACTGCACCATACTGTATAATAATAAAACATATATAGTACATATAAACATTTGTAATAACAAAACAAACAAAAATCAGTGATGAATGTACATTTCACATGACCAAAGGAAGTAATAAGCCAATTTAATGGTTGCCAGCTGCCTTGGTACATCCAACATTAACGTCGTATGTTAACTTTCATATTTACTTATGACAAGTAATTAATATTTTAATGTGCGTGACACATGCCCCCGTTGTTCTCCATTCAAATTTGAAATTTTATAGTTTGTGAGAACATCTTATATTTCGTATTCTTGTATGACTGTCAATGTTACATGTTATTTGAAACAATTTTACTTAAAACACTGCCTGCAGAGTTTAAGTTTTTATAATGGCAAAAGACACTGACTATCTTGATTATTTCAATTACAGTCCTTACTTTTAAAGGATAATCAGGTGACCAGTCTCCAATGGTGCTCTTTCTAGGGTTTGGGATCCAAGGCCATAAATTCTTCCTTATCCTGTGCAAAGAAATAGATGACTATAAATTAGCTGCATTTATAAAAGAGACACAAAGCTGCACTTAGTGGCGAGTCACAGCTGACATTTTTTTATCAACAGCCAACCATGGTGCGGTGCATACACTCCCATTGTTTATTTATGGTGTAGACTGAAAATGTTGGTATATCACAACAAAAGAAGAGATTATCAACTAAATATTTATTAATCATAATCAAAAATATCCATTAAATAAATACTCAACTAAATGAGTTAAATTTCACACACTTTATCGCCTCAACAGTAGTGTCTTAAGAGAAGATTTGATAAAAATGTCTTACCTATCGCCTCCAAAACATGCAAACAATTCTTCTTTACTTACACATCTTTTTTGTAGATACACAGCAACATGGTTAAGAGAACCACAAAGAGAAAGCCAAGACTAACTCCAACCACAATCATCTCAATCTCCCCTGGTGCTGTGGGAAACAAACACAATTTCAGGACAATTCTAAAACAGAATCAACAACCTAAATTATAGCTACTCCTATAATGTAAAGTAAATATGCCATGTGCATTTAAAATATATTTAAAAAAAAACAAACACAAAAAAATCAATGTTTTCAATGTTCTGACATTTTTACATAAAGACCTATCATAGCTGCCAATGTTCAGTCCATCCAAGTGTCGTTTTAATGTCACTTAAAGAAAAAAACGCTTGTGTCCATTAACTCCAAAATATTGAGGTGCTCATAGTCATATTTTCCGAGACCTTTGTGAGCATGAGTAAAGATGCGTATGCGAATTTTGGTGACGACAGATAACAGTTTCCTAACTGTCCTGTTCAAACCTATGGCAAAAGCTTGCGTTCTGAAAATGTAATCTTTCTTATGCGTTCTGAAAATGTAATCTTTCTCATCCGAATTGCCAGTGTTCTGCCAGGTGCAAAGCCAGCATTTCTACTTATTACAACTAGGGGTAAAATCAGTGGTGGTCCATCCATCTATATCGCTTGTCCCCACGGGGATCGCGGGCCTATCCCAGCAGTCATCGGGCAGTGGGCGGGGGTCAGCCAATCGCAGGGCACACAGCGACGAACAACCATTCGCACTCGCACTCACACCTAAGGGCAATTTGGAGTGCTCAATCGGCCTACCAAGCATGTATTCGGGATGTGGGAGGAAGCTGGAGTGCCCGGAGAAAACCCACGCAGGCACGGGGAGAACATGCAAACTCCACAAAGGGAGGGCCGGACGTGGAATCGAACGCGTCCGTACCGTCCTAGCTGTGAGTCGGACGCGCTGACCAGTGCGCTAACCCGACACCGAGCCGCCCTCAGTTCATTCGTGTGTCATTCGTGCAAAATCCTTTCAGAATAGCACGTTAAGACGGAGCTGCAATTGGAGGTACAATCAGTGGTCGCAATTCATTCTTTGTAATTTCTGCCAAACCATTTTAACAACCCACAGTATTATTAGGTAACCATTGAATGTTGATCTCGGCCAAATTAACAGCCTTAACTAATAGAGCACCTGTGAGGCGGAGTGATATATGTAAAGTTAAAAGTTCCAGTGTTGTTGTAAAGCGTATTGTCTGTCACTCATGACTAGTACAATTAATCTGATTGGTTAGATTTCACATTTTTATAATCAGCACTAATATTTGGATAGATTACATGAATGAAATTGGATAATTTGCTGCAGCAACCTTCATGATATTGCCGTGGCACTTTGCTTGGAAATTAGTGGCTACGTTTACATAGACAACATTTCTTTAATCTGATCAGATTTCGGGTTAAAATTATGATCGGATCCATTGTTTTCATGGACACAGAAAATATTGATACGAATAAGATTTGCATGTTTATGCTTCACACTCTCAAGCGGAAAAAAGCATTTTGACATGCGGAGATTGACCAAATATACCAGAAATAGTAGAAGAAGAAGCCGTTGCAACTTCCATGTCAACAAAACATTACTTTTCATTTCTATTTTAAAGGTTAATATTTTTCCCCATTTGCGCTAAGTTAACACTTCTTAATGGAGCTGCAATGTAACCTTCAGGAGGACAATTCTTGCACCCGCCATACATTTCGCTCTTTCGCTTCTACTAGCGCTTGGGAATAACAGAAACGCATATACAGACGTCACAGACATGCAAAGTGAAGAAGTTGTATTCAGACATCTCGGAAAAAGTGTTTTCACGCGTGCTGTTCGGATTATCAATCGACATCAAAATAAAATCTTGATTGGAATGGGTTTGACTGGGGCTGAGTATTCTGAATGTGGTGTGCACATAAAGCATTTTTATTCTCATCAGGCTTTCAATCCAAATAAATGCCTCCATGTAAACATAGCCACTGTTTCAGAGCAGCAATATGAATAACGAATCTTCTATTTTGATAAATACTTATAGAAGTATTACTGATGTATTTGAAACATGCAAATTAACAAGCTGAAGTGCCTTAAGAATGTTTGTGCAACAGATGATCCCACTCACCGTATCTCTGGGTAGTAAAAGAGTGGTTTGTGCCATTTGTTGAGCCTCCATTGGTGGTTGCCCTGATCCAGGCATCATACTTGGTGTTAGCTGACAGTGAAGTCAGCACATATGAGGTTACGTTAGCAGGAACAGTGATTGTTGCTAATGAGGGAAAACAGATTTGTGGACAGTTTTTAATACAAGAAAAGTACATGTACACTCCCCTACTGAAGAATTAGATGATTAAAAATGTCGGTTTGCCATCAAAAGAAGATTATGAAACAAAAGCGATATTTATAAGTATTTGCAACTGAATGTGATACACAACTTATAAATAGTGAATAGTTTCTCGGCCTCTGTAATTCACAGAAAATCTTGAATTTGCTCTATTTATGGGTCAAAGCAATTATGACTGGCGTCGTCTGGTGGAATGAGTGCTATTTTAAACTATTTTTTTAGGCAGACAGGGAAAGGTTTTTACCTAATGTACATGTTTCAGCTACTTCCTGTAACCTTCCTCAGAAGCATCACAAGATGACGCTTGTGGGCCGTTCCCAGTTTTACATTTCAGTGTGCTTGTGGCGCAAAATGCAAATGTTGACTCTTGAACTGCGATGTGAATCTGCTATTTTCGAGCCTTGCTCTTGTCTCATATTACTTTCTTGACTTGCAACCGAAAGATTTCAAGCAAAAATAAAGATTTGTTCCAATACATTTAAGGGAGAAAATTACAAAGAGATGTGCAAAACTAATTAGTCTAATTCAGGAAGCTACCACAAATACATACAGAATTCAGTTCCACTTGAATAGAAAATTGTGTAGTTTGTGATAAAGCCTTGTCGTTGATTTTGAGGAATTTCATTCCAGACAAGCTCTGCTTCATTTCGTCCTGGTTTACCATTCAGTCGAACAGAGGGGCCTACCAAAGGAGCTGGGAAAAAAAACAGACCATCAACACAATGTAACCAAATTTATTTAATGCTAATATTAATCATATTTGTGGAAAAAGAGCATACTATATTTTCTGGATTATGAATCGCATTGTTTTTTTTCATAGTTTGGCCCGGGGCGTGACTTATGCTCAGGAGAAATTATGTGAAATTACTAACACATTATTACTTGATCAAATACATTACTTACTCACTAGTACAAATCGGATTCGGTTGAAGTTGGGACATTGTGTAAAATGTAAATAAAACCAAAATACAACGATTTGAAAATCCTTCTCAACCCATATTCAATTGAATACATTACAAAGACAACATATTTAATGTTCAAACTGATAAACTTAATTGTTTTTTGCCAAATAATAATAAACTTCAAATTTCATGGCTGCAACACTTCCAGTAGAAGTTGGGAAAGGTGGCAAAAAATACTGAGAAAGCTGAGAAAAGCTCATCAAACAGATATTTGGAACATCCCACATGTGATCAGGCTAATTGGGAAAAGGTGGGCACCATGATTGGGTATAAAAGAAGCCTCCCCAAACATGCTCAGTCATTCGCATGCAAGGATGGGGTGAGGTTCACCACTTTGTCCACAACTGCGTGAGAAAATAGTTTAACAGTTTAAGAACATTTCTCAATGCAAAATTGCAAGTAATTTAGAGATTTCAACATCTACGGTCCATAACATCATCAAAAGGTTCAGAGAATCTGGTGAAATCACTGCACGTAAGCGCCACGGCCAGAAACCAAGACTGAATGACCGTGACCTTCGATCCCTCAGACGGCACTGCCTTAAAAAACGACATGAGTGTGTTAAGGATATCACCAAATGGGCTCAGGAAAACTTCAGAAAACCACTGTCAGTAAATACAGTTCATCACTACATCAGTAAGTGCGGGTTAAAACTCTACCATGGAAGGCAAAAGCTGTTTATGAACAACATCCAGAAACGCCGCCGGGTTCTCTGGGCGCGAGCTCATGTAAAATGGACTGATGCACAATGAAAAAGTGTTTATTTGAAAAATAAAATAAAGTTTATGAGTTTGAGCATTAAATATGTTGTCTTTGTAGTGTATTCAATTGAATATAGGTTTAAAAGGATTTTCAAATCATTGTATTTTGTTTTTATATACATTTTACACAATTTCCCAACTTCAACCGAAGCCGGTTTGTACATCACTTCACCTGTTATTTTCACACTAAACCGCATGAGGCCGCTCTAGGCCTGTGGAATAATTGGAACTGCAACTGACGAGGAGTCTGACCTCAGCGCCGCATATATTTCTGGAGTCATCGGAGTTGTTTACAAGTGATGCCAGAGGACGAAGATTTGGATGGTTTGGAGTGACACAGATGGTTCGATAAACTTGTTATTTACTATGTTATAGTTATTTGAATAACTCTAAATATGTTATGTCAGGCACGTTCTCAGTTCCTCATTTATGTGTTTATGTGCAGCCTTGGCGGAGTCCAACCCTCACTGGAAACACATCCGATTTACTGCCGGAAATGCGGACCAAACTCTGGCATTGATGATACAGGGACCGAATGGATGGACGGATGGATATATATACATAAATGAAATAAAAATAATGTAAATTAGTTTGAAGTTCACATACTGTAAGTTACAGTAAGTTAAGGAATGTATGTACTGTATTTTCTGGACTATAAGTTGCAGTTTATTTGATAGTTTGGCCGGGGGTGCGACTTATACTCAGGAGTGTGTGAAACTATTAACACATTATATCATTTCACATGTTATTTTCACACTAAACCGTGGAATAATTGGAACTGCAACCGACGATGAGTCTGACGTAAGCCACATAGGAGAGGAAGCACTGCATCTTCTACCTCCGGAGTTAGTGGAGTTGTTTAAAAGTGACACAAAGGATGAACATTTCATTGGATTTAGTGATTTGGAGTGACACGGATTGTTTGGTAAACTTGTTAGCATGTTATTTACGCTATAGATATCTGAATATGTTACGTCAGACACGTTCTCAGTTCGTTGTTTGTGTCATGTAACAATAGCACACCGTACAATTATTCAGCCTGTTTTTGCCTCTATTGTATTTTTATTTTAAATTGCCTTTCAAGATGACATGTCTGTTCTTGGTGTTGGATATGATCAAATTTCCCCCAAAAATGCAACTTGTACTCCAGAGAGACTTATACGTACGTATATGTCTTTTCCTTCTTTATTACACATTTTATGGCTGGTGCGACTTGTACTCTGGAGTGACTTATAGTCCGGAAAATAAGGTACTTAAAATGTAATGTCCTTTGATTGGTTTATCGGGTCTACATACGCCTGTATATTACATCCCTGTGTGGCAGAAGCCACACAAAGCAACTTTGCAGATTTTGGAATTCAGTCCACACAAAAGGTACACCTTATTAAAAGGCGCACCTTTGTTTTTTGAGGAAATTAAAGGCCTTGAAGTGTGCCTTATGGTGTGGAAAATACGATAGTTATATCAGATGAATTGCATCGAAGGTGCTGTATTATTCTCGTGGAACACAATAATGTGTTAAATGCATTTGTTAACTTCTCGCTAACGCTAGTATTACCTCACTGGTTAACTTGACTGCAGTGCTCGTTTACTTAACTTCTCGCTAACGCTAGTATTACCTCACTGGTTAACTTGACTGGAGTGCTCGTTTACAAGACATGTTTATAAATATTGTGAGGGGATTTATTTTGTTACCTGTTATGTATAGTTGCATGGACAAGTCTTCTGCCATTATATTTTTACTCAATCAAAAAGTTTGGGGCAAAAATAAACTCTACCTCTGCTAAAAAACTACAAATATGTCCGACCGGAAAGGGAGGTGCACGTCTTGTGGCTTGGAGGGAGTGGGGTGTGAAGTATGTCATTTGCATTTAAAGAATGCCTTGCTCTGAGATAAAAGAGCGACCTGTGATGCTATCAAAATGGGGAATTCAGACAAAAGCATCGCTGTTACATTTTATATAGACCGCAACTGAATGAGTAAAACGTAAAACAGAAGAATTTATAAACACGATATGTAAGCTGTAAGGAGTTATCATTGGTGTTTTGGCTGTGAAACGAATTAAACGAACTACGGTATTTTCCGCACTATAAGGGGCACTTAAAAACTTAAAATTTACTCAAAAAAAACACTGTGCGCCTTATAATGCAGAGCGCCTTATATATGGATCAATTGATGAATTTGTTGATCCATACTGGTTGTAAACCGCGCTCTGCCAAAATGTTTCAGTACGTTTTAGTACGGCAAGTAAATTACAAGGTCGCATCGCTTTCCAGCATTACGGCAACCGTGGTCAGGGGGCGTCACTGAATAGCTGTTGTACCCGTGAGGCTATTTCATTTAAAAATAGGCTGTTCCGTTATTGTTTTCAAGCACGTTTACGGATCAATATCCAACAGAAACACAAATAAGCAGCACCAATGTGTTAAATCAGTCTTTACTCAGTTCCTATCACTATATGGGAGAGAGTTTGAGAAACGTTTACATGGGGCTGCCACGACACTTTGCTGAGGCTCATGGGAGTCTGCAAGCTGAGGCTCATAGGAGTTTGCGGGTGGCTAATGCTATAATGATAGCTGCTATATGCACGAGGCTATTTCAATTCAAAATAGGCTGCTCCGTTAATGTTTCGAGTAAATTTACGGATCGATATGGAAGGGAAACACAAGTAAGAGTACCAATGTGTTAGATCAAACTTTAGTCAGTTCCTATCATTTTATAGGAGATAGTTTGAGAAACGCGATTGTTTACAGAGGGCTCATTTATTGGCTAGTGGATGCATACTGCAACCCTAGTCAACCTCAGTTTGTTGCAGTATAGCTTCTATTTTATGCGCCTTTTAATCCGGTGCACCCTATGTATGAAATAATATCTAAAATAAAAAAATCAATGAGGGTGCGCCTTATAATCCAGTGCGCCTTATGGTGCGAAAAACACGGTACACTGTATTCTTACAGAAAAAAAAAAAAAGTGTATTCTTATGGAAATATTTAACGTACAAAGTAAGTCCTGGAACGAATAAAATTTTTATGTAGTGGTTTGTCTGTACAGGCTTTATAGAGTCTCTACCTGATTGCGTTGACTGAGCCCCCAATCCCTTTTTTATTTTTATTTCTCAACCCCTATCCTTTTTTTATTTTATTTTTTAACATTATTATTATTTTAGTTTACTGTTTTAACTGTGTTGCGTTTTGATCGAATGCATTCATGAGCATCCTTGGGTTTGAATTTTGGGTTTGAAATGTTTGGAGGCAAGACTTGTATCTGTTGTTTGATGACATTTGTAAACTCCACTAAACAAAGTTGATTAAAAAAAAAGAGAGAAATCTGAACTGTACTGACATGTACTGCCTGGTGGAATTGTCAATTAACATTTAAGAAAAGGTGATTATGCAGTCTTACCTCGTTCCTCGAGAAAAGCTTCTACTCTTGCTGGTTTTCCTGTCCATCCAGAATATATGGGATACACAGATATGTTGTAGCAAAGAAACTTCTCTAGGATGCCTATGTGTAAGAGAAGTAAAGTGAAACATGTTAAGTTAACACTATTGGAAAATAGGCAACAGTGAGATAGAATTTTGACTTTGACATGTTTTTAATGCCTTTATTTATCAAACTCTTTCGAATAAATGCGGAGACTGAGTGGTCATCTCTTAATAGAAAAAAAACAATCCAGCAATTTTGGACGAGTGTTAAAAACAACACATTGATTTATGTAAATGTTGTGTGGCTACCGTCACACAGGAACGTAATATGTAATATGTAACATAATCACATAATGATCAATAATGAGGAAACAGAAGTGGTTAATAGCTTTGTACTCCTTCGGTCACGTATCAATCGCAATGGAGGCTCGACAGCAGAGATCAAGCGTCGATTAGCGCTGGGGCGTACGGCCATGGTAACCATGAACCAAGTATGGAAGTATGAAAGTGTTAGGGTTGACAAATGATCTTGATCGTATGATTTTGTTGGAATGTAGACTACAATTATTAACTTTGTTTAAATCTTTCAGCTTTCCTTGATTCTGGGAAGTTTAACCATTCAGTTGTTGAAACTTTCCAAATAGTGTGGAAACATTCTTGCTTAGTTATCTAAAATGCTCCACCAGTTTTTGTTTACATTAGATCGTAAAACACCCCCTGCTCTGATCTCACCAGACGCCGGGGGTTTCATCAAATCTGTCACCCCCACCCTGCTTGTTCTCAATAAATTTGATCTTGCAAGAATCCAAAGTCAGACTTCGTTCGAATGTTGCTGTATTCACAGTGCCGAACGATTTCTCCACTTGCAAGTGCTTAAAGGGCATACTGTCTCCCGTGTGGTTCTTGCAAATAAGTTAGAGTGAACACCACGCTAACAGAAAGGACATCTCAATCACGACCAAACGAAGGCTGATCATAGCCATCATGTTCCCAATTGCAACATATAGTGTTGGAGAAGACTTCTACGGATTGCGTGGACAGCTAGGGTCAGCAACAAAGCTGTTCTGGAGCGCATCAGCACAGATATCTCCCTGGAGGGCAAGATCACGAGGCAGAGGCTTACGTATTTTGGGCACGTGATGAGGGCCAATTCTTTGGAAAAGGAGATGCTACTGGGAATAGTTAGTGGCAAAAGGAAGCAAGGAAGACCGAAAACCCATTGGCTAGACACCATCAAGAAAGAATGAGCATCGAGCAACTGAAAGAAGCCATGAACAACAGGCGTATCCAAGGGTCGGACACGACTGAACGGATGAGAAGAAGAAGAATATGTAGACCTGATGAATCAATCAGAGGACATTACATTTTACATAGACTGGGGCGGTAACCCAATAAGACAGGCATGTCAAACTCAGTTTGGCTCTGGGGCCGGACTTTCTGTTCTCAGGTGGGCTGGATCAGTAAAAGAATGTCAACTCCAAATATTTTGCTTTGTTTTTCAGTACTATGCTTTATCATTCAGCCTACATTTGTAGCCTACCCTACATATTATAATCACGGATGACAAGGAATCTTTTCTAAGCACAACACATTTTTTTCACAAACAATGAAAAAAAAAAATGATTTCATGGTTCACTGGTTTATTTTAACAATGAAGTGAATGCAGTTTTACACCTGAACCAACTCACCACACTTAACAAACTCAAGTGGGAGCTATGAAAAAAATATTCTCGCCTTAATTGTCGTACTGCCTTGAAATAAATAAAAAAAGAAATACAAAATAAAAGTTATAGCAGTGCATGCTTATACTACATCCGATCAAACTACTAGGCTGGGCCTACTGAAGCTGAGAATATACTGCACAATATTAACTGTCTTTAGTATGAAACCAGATTAATCTTATTTTTAATGATCTGTATTAATGAGTGCAAACAAATTTTGTGTCATCACATTTTTTTCTCTTTCACTGCACTCCTGCAGTCTACTTGCTGCTGCTGGCTCCTGAAACTTGGGATCTTTTTGCCTTCACAAGTGTATCAATATTGGGTGTCAAATCCTGAGTAGCAGCACATTTAACAATATCATTCAAGTGTTTATTTGTTAACCTTGAGTGCTGCTTTGTTTTATTATTGTTCATTACGGAGAAAACCTGTTCACAAAGATAAGTAGTCCCAAACATGGATAGAACGTTTGCAGCCATGGCTGTTAATTTGGGGTAACCTGGCACGAGATATTGATAAAACGTATCCAATCCCACGGACCCAAATTTATCCTTCATAGCGGAATCGCACTGCAAGTCAATAAGCTCGAGTTGAATGTCAGCTGGCATATCAGAAGGCTTCACTGTAAATGGCGAGCGAAAAAAGCCAAATTTGTTCTCAAGTTCACTGAATACCTGAAACCTCTACTCAAACTCTCGCAGAAAATCTGTTATGTTGTCTTTATATTTTTTCAAATCATTATCGGGACGGTCCGGTTCCTCCGGACGAACAGCTGTGAGACAAGAGAAATGCGCAGAGTAACTTCTGTAAATAAATAATGCTCAGTCCATTTTTCCTTGAAAACTGCACTCCGTGTCCACTTTTCTTTGTTTTGACAGTGCCATTTTGGGAAGGGTGTGTTGACCGATAACTTGTGGTAAATTGTGAAGCAAGATTGACGGTTTGGTTTTAGTACTAACTCGTGTCAATGCCGCTGGACGTGAGCTCTTTTACACATTTACTGCCCTCCCGTGGCTGGAGGGAGCACTTAGTTTGTATTTATTTTAAAAAATCATAACTTGTGATAGAAATGACCTAGAGACTCGCTTCTTTTTTTGACATACTCAGAAATTTATGCCGGGCCGGATTAAATGATCCAATGGGCCGGATCCGGCCCGCGGGCCGTATGTTTGACATGCCTGCAATAAGAGGACTGTACGTATACCTCCGCCACCATTGACAACTAAATACCGTATTGGCCCGAATATAAGACGACCCTGATTATAAGACGACCCCCTTTTTCAAGATTCAAGTTTGAAAGAAGACTTTTTGAGCACCAAATTAAAATTTTATACAAAAAATGATTACATCTGAAACAAATGATTATAACAATTTATTCGAGAGAAAAAGCATGTTATTTTGCCTCATTCAAATCATGTAATTGTAAATAAACCAAGCTACAAATGTAAATAATCAGAATCAGAATCAGAAAACCTTTATTGTCATTCTACATAGTACAATGAAATTGGAGACCTCCATCCAGTGCATGAGGTAGATACGAGTAACATAGTCAAGTAATCGACTAATAGAAAAGTAGATGAATAATCGGAAACAATAGTGCGGACAAAGTGCAGTAGTAGTGCAGGAGGAAAGTGTCATCAGTGTCGGCTGGAGTTGAGGGCGGCTATGGCTTGGGGAAAGAAACTATTTTTGAGTCTGTTTGTCCTGGTCTTCATTTGCCTGTAGCGTCTTCCAGAGGGCAACAGGTCAAACAGGGCGGAGCCAGGGTGGGAGCTGTCCGCTGAGATGGCCTTAGCCCTGCTGAGGCAGCGGGTAGTGTAGATGTCCGTAAGGGAGGGGAGAGGGCGGCCGATGATCCTCTGGGCTGCCTTCACCACTCTCTGCAGCTTCTCCCTGTCAGCGGCGGTGGAGCTGCCGAACCATACTACGATGCAGTAGGTCAGTAGACTCTCAATGGAAGATCGGTAGAAGGTCAGCAACAGGTCGGTGTTGAGGTTGTACCTCCTGAGGACTCTCAGGAAGTGTAACCGCTGCTGAGCCTTCTTGACGATGGTGGTGATGTTCTCTGACCAGGAGATCCGGTCAGAGATGTGGACGCCCAGGTACTTGGTGCTGTGGACCCTCTCCACCTGCTCACCGTTGATGAAGAGGGGAGTTGGCTCAGGGCTGTGCCTTCTGAAGTCTATGATGAGCTCGTTGGTCTTCTTGGTGTTCAGAGCGAGATTGTTCTCAGAGCACCAGTCGACCAGCTCCAGGACCTCCTCTCTGTAGGCTACCTCATCGCCATTGGAGATGAGACCGACCACAGTGGTATCGTCGGCGAACTTGACAATCCGGTTGTGGTTGTGAGCCGGTCTGCAATCGTGAGTGTAGAGGCAGAAGAGGAGGGGGCTCAACACACAGCCCTGTGGGGAGCCGATGCTCAGCGTACGGGTGGAGGAGAGGCGGGAGCCAACTCTCACAGCCTGGAGTCGGTTGGTCAGAAAGTCATTAATACAGGCACATGTGAGAGAGGGGAGTCCGAGAGTGTCCAGCTTTGTGGTGAGTCTGTCCGGGAGAATGGTGTTGAATGCCGAACTGTAATCCACAAAGAGCATCCGGACATAGCTCTGCTGCTGCTCCAGGTGGTTCACCGCACAATGGAGGGCTACGGCGATGGCGTCCTCTGTGGATCTGTTGGTCCGGTATGCAAACTGGTGGGGGTCGAGGTGTGGGGGAAGATAATCCTTGATGTGCTGAAGAACCAGCCTCTCAAAGCACTTCATGATCACCGGAGTGAGGGCCACTGGTCGGTAATCATTCAGGCTAGAGATGGCCGACTTCTTCGGCACTGGGATGATGGTTGAGGTTTTCAGGCAAACCAAGCTACTTGCAAACAGCTGAGATAATTGCATGCATATGTTACAATGTCAACATCAAAGTGACAAGGGTGTGAACAGTGCGAGTCTAGGCCCTAGAGTAGACTCACATCCTAGACTTTAGGGCAGATATTGGCAAACTACGGCCCGCGGGCCACATCCGGCCCACGGGTCCGTTTAATCCGGCCCGCCAAACCTGATTAATTGTATTATTAAAAATGTTTTGGGGTCATTTTCCCTGCAATGACTGTTTCCCCAGTAGATGGGGAACCGCCCGCCCGTGCATTTACTCCCGGAAGCCGTGTCAGAAAGCTCAGTGTACACTCACAAGTGCTTGTACGTACTAAGTAGTATGGACCCGGCGCACTCCGCGCTCAATTTCTATCAGTGCCGAATTTTGAGTGCGGGCTGTGACGATAGCATTCTCGTAATTTGCGCACTGAGCTTTCAGATACAGTTTTACGCTAAAGCCACCAACAAACCTTCCCCTGAAATATTTCCATTAAAATGAGTGGCCCAAGGAAAAGAAAGGTGGACTCTGAGTGCCAAGTGTTTAAAAACGAATGGACGACAAAATATTTTTTTGCTGAAGTCCGATCAATGTCGGTTTGTCTGATATGCCAAGAAACGGTTGCAGTATTCAAGGAGTACAATATTAGCCATCACTTTGCTACAAAGGAATGCTAACTACGCTAGCAGTCAACACATGAACGGCCGGCTACAGCGGAGAGGTTGACAGCTACTTTGAAGACTCAGCAAAACTTTTTTCACCGACAAACTGCGGATCAAAAGTCAAGTACAGAGGCAAGTTTTTGATGCACCACCTGTTTTCGACTAATCTTAACTTAAAGTTTTTAAGGCTGACTTTAAGGAAGTGTTTCCCGTTTCCTCACCTCTGTCACCAGGTGTTTGTGAGTGTTGGAATAATTTTAAGTGAAGCTTTGGCCTGCCAGACCTGGAGGCCTCGCCTTTACGAGTTTATCTTTTCCTTTTATCTAGGTTCTTCCTTTTTTTTGATAGGGATGTCTTTTGATCCCTGTCAGCCATTTGTATCCTTCCTGTCCTTATGTTGTCTGTGTGTTTTGGTTCCCGTAAGAGGCCTTCACTAACAATGAGCAGGGCTTAACATGATCTTTGTTTGATTCACAGGAACTTCATTCCTTTTATTTAGTGGTAGGTTTGGTTCATAGCTTGTAGTTTATCAGACCTGTTTTTCTTTGTTAAAGGTTACATACAGTTAGAAGTAGTTGCATAAAAGTTATCCCATATTTACTCAATGTTTGTTTAAGGAACTGCATACCGGTTACCTCACGTTTGCTTAATGTGTGTTGAAATGTTTAGGACAAGTTACTTATTACTATTGTGTGTTAATTACCAAGTAGATAAAGTTAGCAAAGATCTAGTTGCATTTGTTCCACAGCAAAGCGGCAATCAACGTGCGTCAGGGTATTTGTTGACCCGGGTCGAGGAAGAGTCAGCCAACTGAGGGAGGACAGCTGGGGACGGCCTCTGCGGGGGGTCACGAGCCAACAACGAAGTGCTAATTCACATCACACTACATTCTTTTGCTAATCAGCGTTGCTACAGACACAATCCCCCCTCCCTTTAGTGTAGCAACGCCTCTGTAACCAGGGCAACCATAACATTAAAAAGAGGGGCACGTGGAGGAAGGACTCAGAACTGATGGAGGTTGTAACTGAGATTGCTTTCTCTATCGTTCTCCTCGCGAGTAAACCTGTTCTGGTTGTCTTCTCCTCTTCATTCCAGCGAGTGATTTAATGTCAAATCGTATTTAGACCCAACAGTGAGTTAAAGCTCTGCTCTGATTTTCAGCTATCCGTCACCGTGTTGCCGTTTTGATTTCTTTATTACTTTGTTTAGATGTATTCTTTCACTGATTCTTGAAGATAATGTATTTAGTCAGGATGTTTGCCGTTTGATGTGATTTCGCCTCATAAGATAAACATTTTTTATAAATCTGACCTGCAGGCGCTGAAGTGATGGATACTGTTATTCATAATAACAGTGTCGTATTTAATGAGAATCACTGATAGTAGTTTTTGGGTGAAATATTTTATTTAATGCTATTAATGAATGCATTTGTTTTCAAAAAGCTTTTTTTGAATATCCATGCTTTACTACCTACTAAAGGCCAAAACCTTTTATGCAATGACCTTTACATGTCGTTTATATTACTTCACACAAACACCACATCCATCTCCTCCTGGTTCAGCCCCCTCGTCAAAATTTAGAACCCAATTCGGCCCGCAAGTCAAAAAGTTTGCACACCCCTGCTTTAGTGTCTTAAACTTAACTCTTTGGTTGGCAGCACTCCTCATCTGTTAAGCCTCTGATACTATGGTTGATTCTAACAGATCAACATCTCTCCATTTACACTGCAATTGCATTGGCAGATATCTGATACATACCGTATTGGCCCGAATATAAAACGACCCTGATTATAAGACAACCCCCTCTTTTTCAAGACTCAAGTTTGAAAAAAGACTTTTCGAACACCAAATTTAATTATATATCTGAAACAAATGACTATCACAATATATTTGAGAGAAAAAGCATGTTATTATGCCTCATTCAAATCATGCAAAAACTGTCTATCACATCTTAATACCTGAACATTTTAATATGTAAACTAAAGTGCAATCATATTTGTAAATGAATGGCTTCTGGTTTTTGAAATGTAAATAAACCAATCTACTGTGATAAAAGAACAAAATTGCAATAACTGCATTAACCATCAAAGGGAAGTCTAACTGTAACTGTAGTCTCGAAACAAATCTGAATAAGGAAAATCATTGCAATAAAATAATGCAAACTGTTACCGCTATTGTTGGGGAGCCTGAGGACTGTATAGAGGGTTGGCTCGGATGGTTATGCTCTTTTCGACCCCGGGTGTCGGTCAGAACACAGGAGGGAAGACGTGGTTCAGTTTTGATTGCTTTACTGAATTATTGGCAAAAAACTATAAGGCACTGTGGCTCATAGGGGCATACAGGAAAACTGGCAAAAGGGTATAGGCACACGCTTGGTCGTAAGGATGTGAGAGCAGGTGTGTGTAGTGTACATAAGTGAGTCTTTGGGTGTGTGAATGTGATGGGTGTGTGTGTGTGTGTGCGTGTGTGTGTGTGTGTGTGTGTGAATTTTTGATGTAAAGCGGCTTTGAGTGTTTAGAAAAGCGCTATATAAAATCGATCTATTATTATTATTACGAGGGTTGTGTGACGTCAGAAGTTGAGCGTTAACATTCTGTCTGTTGCAGAATCACACAGACACACCCCACAAACCAGTGACGTGCGGTGAGGTTCATGACTGGTGAGGCACTGACGTCACCCCCCCCCCCCCCCTCACAAAAAAGGTTGGGGAACGCTGCTCTAGTGTGGCTTATTCATTATTTAATTTGAACTGTTTTAATTAAAATCTCATATCAGCAGTTTTTACACATAAAAACACTCAAAGCACATGGAATCAAAAACTTGTTTTCAATCGTGCGTACCACTCCGTTCCGAAGTCCCGTTGTCCGAATCAAACCTTTTAACTTTAAGTTGCTCTTCCGTTACTGATGACCTCCTGCTTCTACCAAAAATCCATAGTTGAAAATCGTTTGGACATGTAATCCTCCATTGTAATACGAAATGTAAAAACGGGGGGAAAAAAAAACGAATGTAAAACGAAATAAATGGATGACTGCTCAGTTGCGTACTGTAAATTTGCACTGGAGATCTCTTATTCTACAGGTAGGCGCATGAAACATCCCGGGATCACTAGCACCACCTGCCATAAGGCTGGAGAACCTTTTTTCGTAGCCTCCGTAAGGTCTCTTTTCAAAGCCGTTTTGTTCATCTTAAGAAACACGACGTTACAGACAGATGACAAAAAACACTAGATATTCAATACATCAGCTTAACTACAGAAATGTGTTAATCTAGCCACAGTGTTTGAACACTTAAACAGCGACATAAAGACAGAGAGCAGTTCTGTCTAACTGCATAGCCTGTCAACATAGGCAGCCGTGTGATTACGCAATCCTCAGAGGAGGCTAGACAGAAAGTTGGCTCCTCCGAGCGAATCGTCTTTGGTTTTAAAATAACTATAAAAACTCAGCGATTTTGGTTCAAAATGATACAAAACTATTGAAATTAAAAGGAAAATGACTCTATAATAAAAACAATTGAATTTGCTTTTCCCCTTTTCATGATGGCAGGGGTGGCGTAGCCTTCCTTGCCTCCTTTGACTGCACGTCCCTGATATATGTATCAGTGACGTGTAGTGAGGTTCATGAATGGGGAGGTAATGACGTCCCCCCCTCCCATTAAAATTTGCCCGACACCTAACCGTGTCTCAAAAAAAGTTGGGGATCGCTGCTCTAGAGTAGCGTATTCATTATTTAATTTGAACTATTTGAATTAAAATCCCATGTCAGCAGTCTTCACACATAAAAACACTCAATAAAGCACATGGAATCTGCTCCGAAGTCCCGTTGTCGGAATCAAACTTTTTAACTCCGGAGTTGGTCTTCCTTTGCTGATGACCTTCTGCTTCGATCGAAAATCCATAGTTGAAAATCGTTTGAGTTTGGATATGTAATCCTCCATTGTAAAACGAAATGTAAAAACGGTAAAAAAAAAAGTGAAACGAAATAAATGGACAACTGCTCCTCAGTTGTTCACTGTAAATTTGAACTGGAGATCACTTATTCTACACGATGGCGCATGAAGGATCCCGGGATCACGAGCGTCCCCTGCCATAAGGCTGGAGAACTTTTTTTCGTTGCCTCCGTTGGGTCTCTTTTCAAAGCCGTTTTGCTCATCTAAAGAAACAAGATGTTACAGACAGATGACAAAAAACACTAGATATTATATGGGTCAGCTTAACTACGGAAATTAGTTAATATAGCCACAGTGTTTGAACGCTTAAACAGCGACATAGAGACAGACAGCAGTTCAGTATAACTGCATAGCCTGTCAGCATAGTGATTAAGCAATCCTCAGAGGAGGCAAGGCAGGAAGTTGCCTCCTCCTAGCGCAGGGGTGGGCAAACGTTTTGACTGGCGGTCCGCCAGTCATAAATTTTGATCGGGGGGCCGAACCAGGAGCAGATGGATGCAGTGTCTGTGTGAAGTAATAGAAATGACATGTAAAGGTCATTGCATAAAAGGTTTGTACTTTTAGTAGGTAGTAAAGCATGGATATTCAAAAAAAAGCTTTTTGAAAACAAATGCATTTATTAACAGCATTAAAAAAATATTTCACCAAAAAACTACTATCAGTGATTCTCATTAAATACGACACTGTTATTATGAATAATAGTTTCCATCACTTCAGCGCCTGCAGGTCTGATTTATGAAATATGTTTATCTAATGAGGCGAAATCACATCAAACGGCAAACATTCTGACCAAATACATCATCTTGAAGAATCAGTGAAAGAATACTTCTAAATAAAGTAATAAAGAAATCAATAGTATTGTTGGTCTCCCTTTTTTGCTAGTGCATTATGGTCTGGAGTAAAATTTGTTGTGGTAATTCTTAGGATAGAGCCGAGGTGTCGGTCCGTTAACCTAGAGCTGTGACGGGCTTTGTTGACGTTCATGTGGCGGAACGTCTGCTCACACACGTAGGTCGAGCCAAATTGTCCTCTCTTTTTTTTTTTAAAACACTCGGTACTCAGTGTCCACCTTTCTTTTCCTCGGGCCACTCATTTTAGTGGAAGGATTCCAGGGGAAGATTTGTGGGTGGCATTAACGTAAAACTGTATCTGAAAGCTCAGCGCGCGAATTACGAGAATGCTGACGTCACAGCCCACACTCGAAATTTGGCACTAATGGAAATAGAGCGCGGAGTGCACCGGGTCCGTACTACTTAGTACGTACACGCACTTGTGAGTGTGCACCGAGGTTTCTGACACGGCTTCTGGGAGTGAATGCGCGGGCGGGCGGTTCCCCATCTACTGGGGAAACAGTCATTGCAGGGAAAATGACCCCAAAAAAAGTTCAATAATACAATTTATTCAGGTTTGGCGGGCCGGATTAAACGGCCCCGTGGGCCGGATGTGGCCCGCGGGCCGTAGTTTGCCCATGTCTGTCCTAGCGACTCGTCTTCGGTTTTACCGTAATAAAAATTCTGCAATTTTGGTTCAAAATGATACAAAACTACTGAAATTAAAAGGAAAATGACTTTATATTATAAAGTTTATTATAAAAAAATTTGATGAATATGACAATTGAATTAGTTTTTTCCCCTTTACATAATGGCAGGAGAGGCACGGCCTCCATTGCCTCCCCTGATATATATATATATATATATATATATATATATATATATATATATACATATACGCTCTCGCACGCGCTCTCGCACACGCTCTCGCACTCGCGCTCTCTCTCTCTCGCGCGTTTTTATATATTATATATATATATATATATATATATATATATATATATCTCCATCCATCCATCTTCTTCCGCTTCCGGGGTCGGGTCGCGGGGGCAGCAGCTTCAGGAGGGACTCCCAGACTTCTCCCCGGCCACTTCGTCCAGCTCATCCCGGGGGATCCCAAGGCGTACCCAGGCCAGCCGAGAGACATAGTCTCTCCAGCGCGTTCTGGGTGATTCCCGGGGTCTCCTACCGGTGGGACATGCCCGGAACACCTCCCCAGGGAGGCGTCCAGGAGGCATCCTGATGAGACCTCATCTGGCTCCTCTCAACGTGAAGGAGTAGCGACTCTACTCCGAGTCTCTCCCGGATGACCGAGCTTCTCACCCTATCTCTAAGGGAGAGCCCGGACATCCTGCGGAGAAAACTCATTTCGGCCGCTTGTATCCAGGATCTCGTTCTTTCGGCCACGACCCATAGCTCGTGACCATAGGTCAACCGGTAAATTGAGAGATTTGCCTTTTGGCTCAGCTCTCTCTTTACCACGACAGACCGGTACAGAGTCCGCATTACTGCCGACGCTGCACCGATCCGCCTGTCGATCTCGCGCTCCATCCTCCCCTCACTCGTGAACAAGACCCCAAGATACTTAAACTCCTCCACTTGGGGCAGGGTCTCATCCCCGATCCGGAGAGGGCATTCCACCCTTTTCCGATCAAGGACCATGGACCCGGATTTGGAGGTGCTGACCCTCATCCCGACTGCTTCACACTCGGCTGCGAACCGCTCCAGTGAGAGCTGGAGATCACGGCCTGAAGAAGCCAACAGCACCACTTCGTCTGCAAAAAGCAGAGACGCGATGCTGAGGTCCCCAAACCGGACCTCCTCAACGAGGCGGCTGCGCCTAAAAATTCCGTCCATAAAAATTATGAACAGAATCGGTGACAAAGGGCAGCCTTGGCCGAGTCCAACCCTCACTGGGAACGGATCCGACTTACTGCCAGAAATGCGGACCAAACCCTGGCATCAGTGATACAGGGACCCAACCGCCCTTATCAGTTGGCTCGGCACCCCGTACTCCCGAAGCACCCTCCACAGAACCTCCCGAGGGACACAGTCAAACACCTTCTCCAAGTCCACAAAACACATGTGGACTGGTTGGGCGAACGCCCATGCACCCTCGAGGATCCTGTTGAGGGTGTAGAGCTGGTCCACTGTTACACGGCCAGGACGAAAGCCACACTGCTCCTCCTGAATCCGAGGTTCGACCTCCCGACGGACCCTCCTCTCCAGCACCCCTGAATAGACCTTACCAGGGAGGCTGAGGAGTGTGATTCCCCTGTAATTGGAACACACCCTCCAGTCCCCCTTCTTAAAGAGGGGAACCACCACCCCAGTCTGCCAATCCAGAGGTACTGTCCCCGATGTCCACGCAATGTTGCAGAGGTGTGTCAGCCATGACAGCCCTACAACATCCAGAGCCCTTAAGAACTCCGGGCAGATCTCATCCACCCCCGGGGCCTTGCCACCGAGGAGTTTTTTAACTACCTCAGTGACTTCGATCCCAGAGATTGGAGAGTCCGCCTCGGAGTCTCCAGGCCCTGCTTCCACAATAGAAGGTGTGTAGGTGGAATTGAGGAGGTCTTCGAAGTATTCTCCCCACCGACTCACAACATCCTGAGTCGAGGTCAGCAGCACGCCATCCCCACTGTAAACAGTGTTGACGTTGCACTGCTTCCCCCTCCTGAGACGCCGGATGGTGGACCAGAATTTCCTCGAAGCCGTCCGGAAGTCATTCTCCATGGCCTCGCCAAACTCCTCCCACGCCCGTTTTTGCCTCAGCAACCGCCGAAGCCGCGTTCCGCTTGGCCATTCGGTACCTGTCAGCTGCCTCCGGAGTCCCGCAGGCCCGATAGGACTCCTTCAGCTTGACGGCATCCCTTACCGCCAGGGTCCACCGGCGGGTTCGGGGATTGCCGCCACGACAGGCACTGACAACCTTACGGCAACAGCTCCGGTCGGCCGCCTCAACAATGGAGGCGCGGAACATGGTCCACTCTGACTCAATGTCCTCTGTGGGAAAAGCTCTGCCGGAGGTAGGAGTTGAAGCTCTTCCTGACAGGGGATTCTGCCAGATGTTCCCAGCAGACCCTCACAGAGCGTTTGGGTCTGCCAGGTCGGACCGGCATCTTCTCCCACCATCGGAGCCAACTCACCACCACCATCAGTTGACAGCTTCGCCCGAGTGTCCAAAACATGCGGCCGCAAATCCGATGACACGACTACAAAGTCGATCATCGAACTGCGGCCTAGGGTGTCCTGGTGCCAAGTGCACACATGGACACCCTTATGTTTGAACATGGTGTTCATTATAGAAAATTCGTGTCGAGCACAGAAGTCCAATAATAGAACACCGCTTGGGTTCAGATCGGGGGGACCGTTCCTCCCAATCACGTTCTTCCAGGTCTCACTGTCATTGCCCACGTGAGCACTGAAGTCACCCAGTAGAACGATGGAGTCCCCAGAAGGAGCGCTCTCCAGCACTTCCTCCAGGGACTCCAAAAAGGGTGGGTACTCTGAGCTGCCGTTTGATGCATAGACACAAACAACAGTCGGGACCCGTCCCCCCACCCGAAGGCGGAGGGAGGCTACCCTCTCGTTCACTAGGGTTAACCCCAATGTGCAGACGCCCAGCCAGGGGGGGCAATAAGTATACCCACACCTGCTCGACGCCTCTCACCGTGGGCAACTCCAGAGTGGAAGAGAATCCAGCCCTTCTCGAGAGGGCTTGTACCGGAACCCAAATTGTGCGTGGAGGCAAGTCCGACTATGTCTAGTCGGAACTTTTCTGCCTCACACACCAGCTCGGGCTCATTTCCAGCCAGAGAGGTGACATTCCATGTCCCAAGAGCCAGCTTCTGCAGCCGGGGATCAGACCAGCAAGGTCCCTGCCTTTGGCCGCCGCCCAGCTTGCACTGCACCCGACCCCTTTGGCCCCTCCCACAGGTGGTGAGCCCATGGGAAGTGGGACCCACATTTCCTTTTTGGGCTGTGCCCGGCCGGGCCCCATGGGCGAAGGCCCGGCCACCAGACGCTCGCCTTCGAGCCCCGCCTCCAGGCCTGGCTCCAGAGGGAGGCCCCGGTGACCCGCGTCTGGGCGAGGGAAAACTAGATCCAATTTTCTTAATCATCATATGGGGTTTTGTGAGCCGTGCTTTGTCCGGCCCCTCACCTAGGACCCATTTGCCATGGGTGACCCTACCAGGGGCACGAAGCCCCTGACAACATGGCTCCTAGGATCAAAGGGGCACGCAAACCCCTCCACCACGATAAGGTGACGACTCACGGTCATTATATATATCATTGAAGATTTATTCTTTAACAATATCATGACAATAGCCAAACATTAGCTTACATGTAATGTCATGTTACTTTCTAAATCTACATGCTTGTAAAAGTAAAAACATAGCTTTGTGTTTTTTTTGTTTTGATGTGCTCCTTAATGTTCCTGGCGCCGCGACCGCCATAGCTTATCATATCTTGACAGAGAATACACAAATCCTTCCCCGGGACATCTATTTTACGGATATGTTCCGTCAGGCACGTGGTTACGGACTGTGTTCCGAGTTGTACGATGACGCCGCTGTCAAGCCATGCCATCTGAAGCAGTTCTTGATCCCGTTCGACTTGTCTACCTCCCTGGCACGATCCTTGTCTTTTTTCTCCAAACCTTTCGCGAAAACTTTTGCTGAGTAGGCCCTAGATCTATCTAACTAAATAACCCAATCGCAAATTGTGGCGGTGTAAAAACACTTAGTTCTCCGTGTAAGTTAAGTTAACAAGTGGAAATGATGTGACGAAAGTAGCGCCAAAATGTTGCAGAAAATAAGGCGGATGTTGTCACATCACTGCTGCCAGTAAGTTAGGTTTACAGAGGCAAGCCGATTTCCGTACTCACAGCTTAACTAGTTTTGTTTTGAGATGGGCCAAAAGATGCCGTCGCGGCGGGCGGGCGGGCGAATGCTCGCGAGTCGCTAAGGCTAACGTTCCCCGGCCAGCTGGCCGGCCGTTTCCCTACCCCCCATATAGAAAAAAAAAATTATCAACGGATTTACACGATTCACGAAAATGATACTTTCGACGGAAAAAAACACGGAAATCCGCGGAAAATTCCCATCCCTGAACTATTAACAAAATGTGAGTACAGTAGAGCACAAGTTTAAATAGTAGAATAAAGTACAACGAACTCACTGTCTTGCTTCTGTGACATTTTCCGTTTATCGTAAGTCATGGCATGCATGCGCCCTATAATGCGGTGCGCCCTATGCATGGATTAAATACAGAATAGACCCCGCAATTGAGTCTGTGCCTTATAACCTGAAGCGCCTTATGGTGCGGAAAATACGGTATGTGAAAAAGGAAATTACCTTTTATGGTTGTTTGTTGGGTACTTTTGTTTTCCCTCTGCCAGTCCATGTCATTAGCACTAACCCACTCCACGACATACTGTGTAACAGCTGTATTGTTGGGATGATTCCATTTGAGTAAAAGTTGGTCACCTTGTGAGTGCACTCTAAGCCCCTGCACTGGATCGAGATCTGAAATGTATAGCATCAAGTAAATCTTCCTATTGCCAGTTAAGACATTTCAGGCAAACACGTGACATTAGACACAACATGACTGCAGATGATTTGAAATACACTACTACGCTCATAGCAAATAGCAGCACACACAACCATACTGAGTAGAGACACCATATTTTCCAGACTATAAACCGCTACATTTTGCACAAGCTTTGAACCCTGCCTTGCGGCTTGTAGTCTGGTGCGGTGTCTCTATGGATTTTTCGTGATTTTTTTGACGTCTAATACACTTATACACTCATTAGTAAAAAGGTTGTGGACCGCATGTGCGGCACCGCTTTGCTTGGCAGAGGGATATTTGACCAGACACACTGTCACTGGGGAGAAGATTGGTGTGTTGATCGCATGTCCAGGCAAATAGTGCCGCACAGTTGACAAACACAAGAGACAGAACGAGATCAAGACGGACATTATTGGAGAAAGGAAGCTTTTATACACAAACCCTCATTATGGGGGACAAAAGAAATGCATATGATACCGCTTTTAAGTTAAAGGCAGTCCATTTGGGTCTTAATGAAGGAAACAGAGCTGCTGCATGTACTGTAGAGGTTTCCCCCGGCCACTAGAGGGGCACTGACTATTGTTGATGACATTTTGTTGCCACCATTTCCAGTATTTTTTTTTCATGGGTCATGTCTTCTCCGGAGCTTTACGTGTAGCTCATATTGCATTGGCAACTTTACCCCTGTATGTAGTCCCATTTTTTTTATTAGTAGTTGTGTGTTGCTAGTGATCCCTGCACATTAAGTTTATTATGGTCGTTGCTGAGATTTATTCATGTTTGTATGTTTGCAGAGCTCCTTCATCTGTGTCATGTTGTCATATATGTTAATAAGAGGTATGTGTCACCAAAGAGCCATCTCTTTCCTGACAATCCTCTTTGTGTATATTCTCTTACAAATGAAAATTAAACATTAAAACACCTGCGGCCTATAGTCCGGTGCGGCTCTTATATGAACAAAACAAGATTTTCCTCGAATTTTAGCTGGTGCATCTTATAATCAGGTGCGGTTTATAGTCCAGAAATTACAGCATTCAGTACCAGTTGACAGAGGACTATACAGTATCACAATATTTATGTTTTTGCCTTTATATTTCACTGAAATGTAATAGAGATTTGCTGAAATACTCTAGTGCGGCACACCTACCATGTGCTTTCTCTGGGATACCGAGTGATGCCTGAGGAGACTTCCCCACAGAATTGATGGCACTGACATACACTTGAGCATTCATATTGTCCAGCAGAGTCATCTGTTTTAAGACAGTGAACTTCAGGCGAGGGAAGGTGTTAGCCTTGACAGGAATATTTTCCCACGACATATTTCTACTCATCACACTTTCCTTTTGTGTTTGAACCTTTATATTGTAGCTCATTATCCTTCCATTGGAAAACACAGGATTCTGTCATGGGAAAGTAAGTAACAGATGTAAGAATAATTTCAGGGTGAATCCCAGTTGTAAAGAGATCCCACTGATTTGACAGTTAAGTACAGTCAACTTCAAATCTTCCTTTGGGGGAATTTTGATTAATAATTTCTACAATCATGCATTTTGTGTTTATTTATTTAAATACAGAAAGACAACTCTTCTAGACAAACAGAATCTAGAACAGTCAACTTTCCTTTATAACTAACGTACGTTCAACAGTGCATTTTGAAACCTTGTAAGACCTTAGTGACAGGGCTGTGTGTACTTGGGCTTTAGGTGAATTATATTATGGAACTTACCTTACATATAAACTTCACTTGACGCTCATTAATGCATTCACCTTCAGTAATTATCGTCCATAAATCCGGTTTACTCGTTGGTCCTATAACAAATGAAAGCAAAAAATGAATGGTTGTAGCAAGATCTTATTCGTTGATTTATATCAAATTGGTTAGGGCGGCTCGGTGACGCACTGGGTAGCACGTCCGCCTCACAGTTAGGAGGGTGCGGGTTCGATTCCACCTCCGGCCCTCCCTGTGCGGAGTTTGCATGTTCTCCGGTTTCCTCCCACATCCAAAAAACATGCTTGGTAGGCCGATTGATCACTCCAAATTGTCCCTAGGTGTGAGTGCGAGTGCGAATGGTTGTTTGTCTCTGTGTGCCCTGCGATTGGCTGGCAACCGGTTCAGGGTGTCCCCCGCCTACTGCCCGATGACGGCTGAGATAGGCTCCAGCACGCCCGCGACCCCCGTGGGGACTAAGCGGTTCAGAAAATGGATGGATGGATGGATGGATGGTTTGCTTTAATTGAGAAAATCACTACATGAAATGTAGTCTCACATAATGTAATTCTGTCTGTACAGAAAGGTTTGCTGCCAGCAATGGGTATTACTGTATTTTCTTAAGAATCGCCCATGATACTCACTATCTTCGTATGTTTTCTTGGTAACGTTGGCACTCCAGTTGCTCCAATACCCACATTCCTCGTTGACCTGTTTACAGCGCACTTGAGTTGTATAAACTGTGTCGGGTTGCAGCTTTTGGAGTCTAAAAGATTCGGTCGCTTTGGCAATATCAACATCAGGTACCTAAATGACAAAATAACATAAATAGTAACTTCCTAATCTGTCATTTTGTTACCTTTATCTCTTACAATTAATCTTGGCTCTATAAATAAAAAAACACTTACATTAATCCAACTGTAAGATCCATTTCGGCAATACCGTATTTGGTATTTTAATGCAATCATTAGTTTAGGTATGGGATGTTTCCAGTTTATGAGAAGGGATGTGGGAAATGTCTTTTCTGAAAAGACTTCAACATCTGATGGGGGGTTTGTTTTGGCTGCATGACAAAGAAAGAGTAAACATTAAATCATAAACATTTTCATGTTTACATGTGACATCAGATATGTGACATCCATATTTATTCTCTAAATTGAGGTTAAAATGTTTCGGTTTTAAGCATTTTTTTTTCCCAGAATATTTTGGGGGTTCTCTCTTCTTTTGATAAAAAATATTAAAGTATTTAGGATTTTTCTTTTACCAACATGTTTATTGCAGGGTACTCTATGTTTGACATTTTGACAGTTTGCATCCTAAATCGGTCTTGGTACAGGGCTATGTGATGGTAGTCAAAAAGTCCGCATTTTTCCCCAGGTAAGTGAAAATGTTTTAGTCAATGGCAGCCATGCTTCTAATTTTCTCTGGTCTATCATCATCAACATACACTACTCACAAAAAGCTTCTTCAATTGAATTCATGGTCAACTGTGGACTCAGTACACAGGGGTGTACAAATTCTAATGATCAGAAATCAACAGGGTTTTCATAAGCTGGATAATGAGCCTGACCATTTGAATCGTGTTGCAGCAGGGAGACATAGAAAACACGCAGGACACCGGACCCTAAGGAGCGGCATTGGTGACCCCTGTTGTAAAGCATGTCCAATCAACTGATTTTAATTACCACAGGTGGACACCCAATTAATCTGTTGAAAATTTCAAAAAGATGATCAGCAACTGTGTTAAGATGATGCACCTGAATCTTGAGTTTCATGATAAAGGCTGTGGATACAGTTTGTACATGTAATTTTTTTTAAAATCATTTTCAATAGAAACTAATAATTAGCATGTGTTCATTTTTTAAATAAATCTTTTTTTTTTATTTAAAAATATGATATTTTTCTTTTTAGAATAAAGTTGTGACAACTGTGTCAGAAACGATCCAGGAGTGATGTCATATCAAAATTCATCAAATCGGAAATATTTTATGTCGAAAAATGATTTTCCAAAACATTAGTCATCCCTAATGCTAAAGCAGAGCTGACAATAATTATACAAGGCCTTACCAAACCAGTTAGCTTCTTGTTTCAGACGTTCAGACTCTACAGTTCCCAGTTCATTGTGAGCCACTACCCAAATCTCCAGGTCCAAATGATTTGGGAAACTATTCATTGTCACGGTAGCAGTATTTTCTTCCGTTGACACGTTGTAGGCCTGATTGATGCTGAGAATGCACGCACACACGCGCACACACACACGCATGCACAGTTTATGTCACATATGCCAGGTTTCAGATCATAACCAATCACAGTTCACCTTTAAAAAACTGTTTTTTCTGATACGGGATCAAGGGAATTATACTCACATCATGACTTCAACATGTAATGTATATATTGTTGGCATTTTCTTGGTCTGGTGTTCTGCTGGTTCCCATGAGCATTTGAAGTATTTTGAAATATAATGCCCCTCCTGAATTGCAATACAGGTCACATTCTTAGGTTTCTCTGGAGGGTCTAAAATTGGTATAGTAAAAAAAGCACAAGTCAAAGGTAAAGGGGCTGTATTTGCATTTGAGGAATCCATGCATTCTGTAACTATGAAACTATAATAAACTGAACATCGCGGTTCTAATATACAGGATGTGTATACAGCATAGAACATTTATAATAATCACTGAAAGTCAGAGGAGAACTTGAAATGAAGGTATTCAGGTAACAAAAAATACTGGTCTGCACTTATGTGATCATAACGATCTTGGCCCGAGGACAGGTTTTCAAATCAAAGATCTTAAATATTGGTTCAGAGCTTCAGACCCTTACAATTTAAAAGATCTGTGGTTGGTAGGACGCTTGAAAGGGCCATTTAGTAGTACTACACAAGTTTTTATTTCACAAGGTACATTTCTGTTTCTGGTGTTTTGTGTCTGTTTGTATTGATCTAAACTTTAGACCACTTGGAATAATGGTTTTACAAGTGAAAAGAAGAAAAGAGAAAAAAAGGAAGGTTCTTTCTATTAATGAAGAGTAAATATTAGATTTAGGAACTGCAACACTTAGAAGACAATTAGAATTGGAAGTCAACTCAAATATTTTCTTAGTAAGAATGTTGATTAATGCACCTGTTTTCTGAATGTCATACGAGTTAAAATGTTTACTTACAGACTTTACTTAGGAGGATCGCATTAACAAATTTGCCCTTGTTTATGAAAACATAGGAAGACTTTTCCTTGCAGCGGCAAAATAACCATTCTGACTCCTCATTTTCGACTGGAATGGTGACACTAAGTGCTGACTCGTTGATCTTAGTGTACTGATTTCTTGGGATAATGGTCTGGGAAAGATTCCAGTACAGGTCATCTGATGTGGCTTCAATTGTGTCAATGATCACACATGTAGCTGTGAAGTTAGTTCCAATATGTAGCACTGGAGACTGCGGTGTTATCACCAAATGTCTTCCAGTTTCTGAAATAGAAATTATAACTGTGATATTCAGTCAATAAATTTGACAGTATGCAAAACACTTCCAATAACATATCTATCTGTCTCTATGTAAAAAGTAATTGTACCCTGAAACTAAAATATAGTTGTCCTACTCTTGGCAGCAATAACTGAAATCAAAATTGAAATTTGTGATAAATAATTGTGAGTTGTTTGCATCACTCTGGACACTTTTCAAATGTAACAGTAGAAATACATGGTTATTGTACCTAACAAGGCTCAAAATAGGCAGATTTGTGTTGCAATTCGTGAGTCAAAACTTGCATTTTACACTTCAAACAAACACATTAGTGATGTATGATAACTACCTACGGCTGCTCAATTATGGATAAAATCATTATCACGATTATTTTGTACAATATTAAAATCATGATTATTTACACAATTATGTTTTTGAAGTTAGAACAGGATTTATTAAACATGTTTAAAAAAAACACTCCGGTTAACAGTGTTGGGAATTTGGGATTTTGTTCAAATATTAAAACACCGATTATGTTCTTGAAGTTGGAACAGCATTTAAGTTAAGTTAAAAGTTAAAGTCCCAATGATCGTCACACACACATCTGGGTGTGGTGAAATTTGTCCACTGCATTTAACCCATCCCCGTGTGATTTTGATCCATCCCTTGGGGGAGAGGGGAGGCGTGAGCAGCAGCAGTGCCGCGCTCGGGAATCATTTGGTGATCTAACCCCCCAATGCCAACCCTTAATGCTGAGTGCCAAGCAGGGAGGCAATGGGTCCCATTTTTATAGTCTTTAGTATGACTCGGGCGGGGTTTGAACTCACGACCTTCCAGTCTCAGGGTGGACACTCTACCACTAGCCCACTGAGCTGGTATTTATTGAACATGTTTAAAAAATAATAAAAAACACTCCGGTTAACAGTGATTGGAAAGTTAATTTTCTACACAAACTGGTTGAAAGTTCAGTCCACAAATTTTAATGTTCCAAATTGCAAAGAATCGGGTTTTATTTTACACATTTTCACAATGTGGACCACACAGCAAGATTGACGTAAACGGCACTTAAAAACATAAACTGTACAGACCTGCTGAGGACGAAGCCGAAGCCGAAGCCAAAAATGCAAGCACAAATAGCTGGAGCATTCTTGCCGACACCATGGTCATAATGGGCTGTGAAGAAAAATGGTCAGACATTTAATTTGCAGAATGTTGACGCCTTCCAACATTTACCGCTTCTGCGACTACGTATATACAGAGACGTATAGAGAGACGTCATAACTTCAGCCCTGACAATTTATAATACACGTATAATGTTATACGTTCGTACTCATTTATTTTTTAACGTGATATTAATCCCTGATGGTCCAACGCCGCGGCCTGAGCCGATTCCCGGTCAGGGAACCATATGCAGCCATTAGGGGTCTCCCCGAGTCCCAAGCTCCGGCAAATGCGTCAGGAAGGGCATCGTCGTAAAAAGTGTGCCAAAAAATACTTCTCTTGCGAACCATCTGGACAAAAACCGGATGTTTCACTGTGGCGACCCCTGAGGTGAAAAGCCGAAAGGAGCCACCACTGACAGAAACATAAATGTTGATTTTGTGTAATCACCTCACCCCACCAACCCGTTAGCGCCATATTGTCTTCACGGCCGGACAGGGAAAAAAGGTAGTACTTACCTAAATTGTGTCAGTATTAGTCCATGTACGATCTTACTATCTCATTAACGTTATTTGAGTCGAAAAATTATTAAAACAAGTTGTGAACGTCCCATCTTTGAGTTCAGGTCTGCGCTACTGGCCGTACTAGGACCACCCATTTCCCGTCAAGGAAACATGGTGTCGTAAGCCCCATTAGATCTCACAAGTTACGTAGGGACAAACTACATATGATCGCAGAGGCTCTGGTAGTATATGGATCTGTTCGAAGCCCGATCGCCGTGGTTTCTGATTCGTCATTATTACTGTCTGTCAATACCTTTGGCCAATCGCACGTTTAAGATTGCACTTTTCATGGAGCGTTTTCCAGTAAGTCTCCGCCTCTGTTCCCACAGAAAAGGATATGGCAACAAAACAGTCCGGTAAATAATGATCCAAAGAGTTAAAGAATGATTTAGTAGCATAACGTTACATTCTCAAGGAATTAATTTTCCTCCTACTGGTAGAAACATTCCGTTAGGCAAGACACAGCGTGGTTATATCTGAGACACTATAGGGTGGCAATACATTTTGTGATTTTTATCTTTAAAGCAGTACTTCTCGGAGAACATGCTTTTTTGGGCTGTAGTACTAGATAAACGGTCATTAGCCAGCCACAGCAGTAGGTGGGCGTGGCTTTATCATTTTAAGAGTGTGCGGAGGGAGCATTCGCTCTCGTGCACGGAACATACGCACACGCAGTACAAAGCAGGCGGTAAAAAGTGCAGTTGGACACCATGGAAAAATATTGAACAGGGTTGAAAAAAACAGCGGAGAGAAACAGAGATGAGGGAAATGAGTCACTCGAAAGCGAACGCAAGGAAATATGACGAAGAATACGTAGCACTCGGCTTCAGTGTGACTACTGTGGGAAACGAGGAAAAAACAGTGTTTACTGTGCCTTAAAATGTTGGCATTGGACAGTATGAAGCCAAAAATATTAAGGCGGCAGTTAAAGACATTGCATCCCAATCACGCTGATAAGATTCTTGAGGGTTTTTGTTTTTTTTCAGCGAAAACGGGCTGAATATTGCCAACAATCATCCCGCTTTGTGAACCCTACTTCAGTGAATCTGCGAGTACTGTTAGCATCATATGTAGTTTACTAAATTGTTCAGTGCAAAAAAAAAAAAAAAACACCATTGCAGAAGAGCTGATACCGCCTGCAGCCGTACATATGGTTTCTGTCATGCTGCCTCATTTTGATTTAAAAAAAAAAAACAGCACAAATAGTTTTATTAATTTTTCTTTTGTAGGTTAAAATGTTTTATATATTGTGGTCCTGAGTCAATGTTGTTGATTACTTTGAAGTGAATATGATTCATTGCTGTCATTTAATATTATTTATGTTTATATTATTTTGTTGTATTTTTTCAGCATAAAATGGCAGTTGGTCATGTATGTTTATAGTTTAAGTAAATCTAATTTATTTTTTTAATTTCAGGCAAAATGATGCACTTGGAATCTGATCTGTTACAGATTAAAAAACAATGTTAAATAAAGTTATTCTTTGTTGTAAGTTGATCTTTGTTTTTTGTTTTCTTTCATGTTAATAAGGGTACAACCATGGGGTGCGCGAAATGTTTTCTGTTCCATAGGGGGGCATCACAGAAAATAGGCTCCAGCACGCCAGCGACCCCCGTGGGGACAAGCACTACAGATAATGGATGGATGTATTTAGTGTTCCGATTGGTCTTTGAACGCACCTCATGTCAACGGCAGAACGCGAATGAACTTAAAATAAAATAAAAAAAAACCTTTCTAAAAATGGAAGTTGACTGACGCAAACGTGTGTTCATGTTTTTACTGAAAGCAAGGTGGTACTGTCTGCCGTACGGCATCGGTTTCCGCTTTCCACTCAAGGCGTGCGCGCTCGCTCCCGCGGCAAGGGATACCAATTTTCGCGGGGGTAACTACTTTGGCACGACACCTGTTTGTCCTTTGGAAAACATTGTACACACGTCACTTGTGTCAAAATAACCAGCCCCAAAATGTGTGCAGCCCTCTCTACTTAGGCCATAAAACAATTCGCCTTTCTACAGCTGATTTGAAAATAGCAAGAAATGTGCAGGGGTATTTAGTAATTAGAGCGTACAGAGGAGAAATGTTGATTAAAAGCAGAAACATGTTGTGGGTCATTGAATATCTCATTAGCAACTCTAAATTGAGGTGCAACAGAGAAACAGCGCAGCAGCGGACTGATGACAGGTGGCGGCACACTTGCGGGGTTAGGACAGACAGGCAGGTAGGCAAGCAGAGGTCGTGGCGGCGGGCGTTGTCAAAGCAGACAGAGGCAAGCTGAGAGCGTGGTCAAGGACAGTCAATGGATCGGACCAGGAGTTACTTGGAGAAAATCCACGCAGGCACGGGGAGAACATGCAAACACCACACAGGAAGACTGCAGTCGTAATCCTGCACCTCTGAACTGGGAGGTGGGTGTGTTAATCATTTATACATTTCTTAAAACTAACCTTTAATAGGAAAGAAAAGTTACATTTTCTTGAGCACATAAACATTTTTATTTATTATGTATCAACATTTCATGAAGCCTTTCAATTGGTTTCTGTGTGCATCTTGAAAATCCTTGTGTGCATGTTGATGTTTAAGTGGGATTCCATTGTACAGAGAGAGTTGTGGCTGGGAAAATCACGTTATAGGTTGTTAAGCTCCAAAAGAGTTTGGTCCAACACCTGGTGCATGTCCAGGTTTTCCTCTTTGGCATAGGCCAGTTTTTCTGCAAGTTAAAAAGAAACATGAGCTTCCAAACACACATTAAATCGAGAACTCAATCAGGCAACATACGTTATAGAAGATATTAAATTATGTACTGTCCCCTACAACAATTAAATAACTTACCGTAATAAATAGCCCTTCAACGTTATAAATCCATTTTCATAGTTTTTTTTCCCTAAATTGCAAATGGTACAAACCTTAACTTTATCGATTTAAAACAATCTATTGGTTCAGTCTGATTATTATCAACAAACATTGCTAATACTATGTACAACTTGAGCAGTCAGAATTATATCCATAAACTGGGGACAGCGCGGTGAAGCACTTAAAGCTCAGAGGGTGCGGATTCGATTCCACCTCCGGCCCCTCCTGGGTGGAGTTCGCATATTCTCCCCGTGCCTGCGTGGGTTTTCTATGGATCCTCCGGTTTCCTCCGACATCCCAAAAACATGCTTGGGAGGCCGATTGAGCACTCCAAATTGCTCATAGGTGTGAGTGCGGATGGTTCATATCTGTGTGCCCTGTGATTGGCTGGCAACCAATTTGGGGTGTCCCCCGCCTACTGCCCGATGACTGCTGGGATATGCTCCAGCAAGCCCGCAACCCCTGTGGGGACAAGCGTATGGATGGATGGATGGATGGATGGATGGATGGATGGATGGATGGATGGATGGATGGATGGATGGATGGATGGATGGATCAAACTGTGTTTGCAGTTGCAGATCGCCGTAATTCACAAACAGATCTCTGTAACTTGAATAGTAGATATATGCGCTAACAGTATAGCTGTAGTTAAAAATCACAGTCCTATGTGATCTTGTTGGAACACAATGTTCCAACTTCACTGCTTTTCACTGGAGTTTTGTATTTAAGGAGGAAAGGAAGGTTGTGAAGCATGGCATCACCCCCTACACAAAAAAAATTAGGTTACATAGATAGGAAAAAAGTGCATGGTGAGTTGTAAAACAAAGTTTTATCAGAAGAAAAGAAGAAAAGAGCAAACATCTTTTTGAAAAAGTTTACTGTTTGGTTTAAAAATGAATTATAGTCATTTCAAAATATGTGATGGGAAAAAATGCAGGCGGGGGCTTTGAAAGATAGTAAAAAAGAAGAGACTGGAGTGACACAAAGAATGAAGAGAGTTTAAATACATTTATTACAACGGAGAGTTGCAGAGTGTTTTGCAACTGAAGAAATGTGTGGGAGTAGTGTGACCACTGCAAAATACTTGGCACTGACTGGATGAGCTGTAACCTACAATGCTTTCAAGAGGTCGATGTTCCAGCAGCGCAATGATGGGTGAACATGACATTTCAAGATTTTTTTTTTTTCCAGCTTGATAATACCACAGTTGAATGCAGTAATCCGGCAGCAAGCAGACAGGGAAAAGATGAAAGAGGAAGGAGAAGAAGTGACAGCTTCTACAGGGTAGTCATATCATTGAGGGCTAGGTCCAGCTCCTCACTGAGAGCCTTGCCCTTCAGCTTCTGAGCATACACTTCATCTGCAGGAGAACACACACAGAGAAACACACACACGCGCAGGCATGCACGCACGCACGCACGCACCCACGCACACACACACACACACACACACACGCACACACACACACACACACACACACACACACACACACACACACACACACACACACACACACACACACACACACACACACACAACGCCAGACAGGATAGAGAGAAATTTACCAATACTGTATTTATAACCAAACATTATTATTAACCAAACTGTTATCGGGAGACATCATACTTAGTCTTTATATGCACTGAGCACATCATGCAAGACTATTGACGTACATACAGTCTGCAATATAGAGTAGAAAACAGTGGAGTTGAGTGTATATTGTTTTCTTAATGTGTTATTCCTCTGATTTAGTCGCAATCACTGCAGAAGTTTGCTATATTCCTCTACCATCAGTACTGCACGGAGCTGCAATAGCGAGCGTAAGGTGCTAAGTGTCGCTGTGTGTGTACATTACATATTGCGTGTAAAGAAAGATCAATGAAAAAACAACAACTGTCATCCCGTTATGATTTTTGGGTTATTGTCTTGTCTTTTTTGTTGAATTGTCACTTCCTGTTTTATTTTGATAGGTAACTCATCTCGTTTCAGTTCGTAGGCCTTCCTCTGTGCGTCAGTCTGATTGTCTTCCCTGATCCTAATTGTGTGCACCTGTGTCCTTGATCCTAATTGTGTGCACCTGTGCCCTTACCCTTCTGTGTGTATTTAGTCAGCGTCTTCCCCTTGTCTTGTGCCAGAACGTCTTGTCTCGTCAGGAGTACTAGCGATCACGTAAGCTGAAAGATACTTTTGAATACCTTGTCTAGTTTTTTGAAGAACCCTTTTATTCTCGCTTTACCCAGAGAACTATTTTGTTTGTTTGTTTGTTTTGCCTGGATTTCCCTCTTCGAGGTGGTTTTGATTTTTGCCGGCTCTCGCCTGTCAAAATAAATTCCTCTTTTTTTTGGTTACTCTGCATCCGAGTCCTCTCCTTGTTCCTAGCCTGACAACAACCAGAGTGTGTCATCTACCTATTCTTCCAGTGGACAGAAAACAGGCAACTAAAACAAACAGCGCTTATACTTCCTCTACCATTAGTACTGCATGGAGCTGCAATAGCGAGCGTAAGGTGCTAAGTGTGGCTGTGTGTGTACATTACATATTGCGTGTAAAGAAAGATCAATGAAAAAACAACTGTCATCCCGTTATGATTTGTGGGTTATTGTCTTGTCTTTCTTGTTGAATTGTCACTTCCTGTTTTATTTTGATAGGTAACTCCTCTCGTTTCAGTTCGTAGGCCTTCCTCTGTGCGTCAGTCTGTCTTCCCTGATCCTAATTGTGTGCACCTGTGTCCTTGATCCTAATTGTGTGCACCAGTGCCCTTACCCTTCTGTGTGTATTTAGTCAGCGTCTTCCCCTTGTCTTGTGCCAGAGCGTCTTGTCTCGTCAGGAGTACTAGCGATCACGTAAGCTGAAAGATACTTTTGAATACCTTGTCTAGTTTTTTGAAGAACCCTTTTATTCTCGCTTTACCCAGAGAACTATTTTGTTTGTTTTGCCTGGATTTCCCTCTTCGAGGTGGTTTTGATTTTTGCCGGCTCTCGCCCGTCAAAATAAATTCCTCTTTTTTCGGTCACTCTGCATCCGAGTCCTCTCCTTGTTCTTAGCCTGACAACAGAGTGTGTCATCTACCTATTCTTCCAGTGGACAGAAAACAGGCAACTAAAACAAACAGCGCTTATACTTCCTCAACATTTTTTTTTTGTGATGGGCTACATTCTTGGCCACTTCGCCAACAAATTAATTAGATAAATGATTAATGAATTAGATTAATGATCACAACAATTACTATAATTTTTCGACTATAATACTCGTTTTTACCCCCAATGGTACGAACAGTGTACAAGGGAGAATACAAGGAAAATAAAACGTTTTTGTCACATTGTGTATGTATACTGATAACTAAGGGTTGTGAGAAAAGTATGCAGTACTTAAATTCTGATATAATCTGTAATGTGCAATGTCCCTCCACTGATAGATTTTCTTTAGCTTATCCATTAGATCGCAAGAGCAGCAGCTTTATCAGCAAAGCCCAGTCACTTCATCCAGCTCTTCTGGGGGAATTCTAAGCCGTTTTCCAGGGCCAACCAGGAGGCATAGTGTCTCCAGCATGTGCTCCCCAAGGAATCCTCCCACTGGCATGCCACCAGGGAGGTGTCTAGGAACCATCATAATTAGACACTTAAGCCAACTCATCTGTGTTCTTGATGCAGTGGAGCCCCTCCTGGATAACCGAGTGTCTCACCCCATCTCTCAGGGACAACCCAGAACACCCATGCAGAGGAAACTCATTTCGGGCGCTTGCATCTGGGCTCTTGTGTTTTTGTTCTCGGTTCTGGTACACAGCTTGTGACTATAGGTGAGGGCAGAAATATAGATCGATGGGTAAATCAAGAGCTTTGCCTTTCGACTCAGCTCCTTCTTTACCATGACAGATCTTTGAGTCCGCATCACTGGAGATATTATTGCTATTATTATGTAGTAACGGTGTGTACTGATACCAGGTATCAGTAGCAGGCTTATTTCATAGTATCAATACTTATGACGTTGACAGGTACCGGTATCTGCTGCTCTATTGTGGCCATTTTACGATCAGGAACTTAAAATTAGAACAGAGAAATGTCATTCATGAATTTCATTAATTTTAAGGAAAATTGCTGCAAAATTGGAGTAAAATTTTAGTTTTTTGTTTTTTAAATAATGTCATTGTTTTGGGTGAAATTTTATGTATCAAATATTCTAGTGATATTGGTGCTTGATATTAGTATCAGTGACTTATCAAAATGATGTATGTGGTATCGAACATCCCTATTAATAAGATGTAATTACATTTTTAACACATTAAAATTTCTTGGCAACAAGAAAAACTGTTTGCGGCCATTAAAACTGTTTGGTATCTGATGTTTTTGCAACTTAATTTTACTACGTGCGCAAACACTTGCAAGCATTTACTGCTCAGTGAGATTCCACCTTCAAGTTTGAAATCCGGAAACTAGTTTTTCAATGAACGCTTGTCTATTTTAGATTAGCTTTACGTACTTACATAAGCAAAGTTGCGATGCTACGCACCGGAAATTAGAATTACGAAAAACAGCAAAACCAGTAGGCAAGAGTCATCCACTGATTACAGGGATGAGAACGGCAAATGAAAAAAAACACTGAAAAGTAGCCGGGGTCTGGGGGCCACATGCCGCAGGGGGCCAGAGGCCGCAGCGCCCCCATTGCCACAGGCCCCTATTGGGGTCCACAGGGCCCACAGGCCCCCATTGGGGGCTGCAGGGGGCCAGGGGCAACGCCCCAGAGGGGGCTCAGGGGGAAAAGCTCCCTGGAAACTCCTGGATTTTGGCAGGATAGCAGCCCCAAAACTATTAATTTCATCGCTCAATTCCAACAGTTTTGTTAAAAAAAATTTCCTGCTTGGTGGGCTACCAAGGTGAATATAATACAGTCAAGCCTCGGTTTTCGACCACAATCCGTTCCAGAAGGCGGTTCGGGAAGCGAATCGGTCGAATTCCGAATCTACTATCCCATTACAAATAATGGAAACATTTTAATCCGTTCCAAGGCTTTAGGCATTTTTTCATTTGCGCATTTTCGTCCGATCGCGCAACTGCAGCGCACCGCCGAACGCGCAACCGTAGCGCGTCGCCGACCGCACAACTGCCCCGCGCTGGTTGCATTATTGTGACAGAGCCATCGCTAAAATTTAGAAAATATTTTTAAACTCCTGATGTACTTTCCAAAATCCAATTGGACCTAAGCGCAGGGAGCTTAATTTTGGCCGATCGCGCAACTGCAGCGCACCGCCGAACGAGCAAACGTAGCACGTCGCCGACCGCGCAATTGCACCGCGCTGATCGCATTATTGTGACAGAGCCGTCGCTGAAATTTAGAAAATATTTTTAAAGTCCTGATGTATCAATATTTAAGTGGACCTCAGTGCGCAGGGTGCTTAATTTAGTCCGATCGCGCAACCACAGCGCGCCGGGCGCTCACTGTAGCATTGCTTAAGAGCGTCTTTGTGTTCCGAGTTGTAAGATTACGCTGCTCTCGAGCCATGCCCATCTGAAGCAGTTCCTGATCCCGTTAGACTTGTCTATTTCCCTGGCACGATCCTCGTCTTTTTTCTCTAAACCTTTCGCCATGCTGGCTAAAACTTTTGCTAATTAGGCAAATGAATAGGCAAATGATATGACGAAAGTAGCGCCAAAATGCTACCGAAAATAAAGCGACTGTTGTTGCAATACTGTTGCCAGCCGCCCCCCATATAAAAACAATTTTATCTACAAAATCAGAACCTACACGATTCACGAAAATGATACTCCCTACGGAAAAAAACCACGAAAATCCGCGGTTCCGCGGAAAATTCTCATCCCTGCTGATTAAAAGAAAAGTAGCTCCCAAACTCCACAAAATCAAATTCTCCATCTAACAGTTTTAAAAAGATGATGGGAAAAGGAACATTTATACAGACTTTAGGGCACAGTCAGGTGCAAACTATTTTCAAATCAAAAGATGTCAAGCAATTTAAGCAGGACCTTTGTCTGATGTTAACCAATTACTGTATTTGTAGCATAATTGACTTATTTGCACATATAGTTGTGTTGTACAATAAATAAGAATGCATATATTTATAAAAGCTGTTGCTGGAGTAATTTAGTCTTATCGAATTGTAATGCACTATTAAATCTTAAATAATTATACTGAATGTTGTATTGAATGCTCAGTTATACGTAAAATTGAGCACAACTTCATTAACATGAATAGCAGGCAGAGGGTTGGCGATTCTGTTTTTTGTTACTGTCACGTTATTCTATTTAGTGTAGTTAGTGGACACAGCAAGGATAGGACAGAGACAAAAAAAATAACTGAATACCTTCGAGATCATCAATGGTCTTCTCCAGCTTGGCCACAGATCGCTCTGCAAACTCTGCTCGGGTCTCAGCCTGAAACGCACAGCGAAAATTGTGTTAATGTCTCACATACATTTACATTCTTCACTTATTCAAATGAGCAGTTCTTAGCAGAAACGGAATCACACAATGAAACAAACAAGAAACACGACTTACCTCTTTAAGTTTGTCAGTAAGAAGTTTTATTTCTTCTTCATATTTGTCCTCCTTCTGTGAGTACTAAAAATAATAATAATAATAATTATTAATAAAGAATGCAATCAAAAGAATGTATGGGCCATTGACAAAAGTAACTCATCAATCTAGACCAGGGGTGGGCAATTAATTTTTACAAGGGGCCACATGAAAAACCTGAGTTGTGTCAGAGGGCCACACCTACGATAACTTAAACCTGCTCAATTTTCTTCCATTGTAAAATGCACTAAATTATTTATTTTAAATAGTTGGTATTGGTAATTAGAAGAATACAATTATTCTGTTTATGTTTATATTAAGCTATGTGAAATTGTGGGGTAAAGGTCAAATAAAAAAACAATTATTAATCAGTACAATTTATTCTTAACTTCTTTAACTTTTCCTCAAATGACAAAGCCGCTCCATCTCTGGGTGTGAAGTTTGATAAAAAGTCCTTGTTGGGCTTGCAGTTTTGCTAGCAATGCATCAGCCTCAGATGCGCCCTGTTTATCAGACAGATGTATTTTTTCTCATGCTTGGTCGTGTAGTGGCGACTCAAATTATATTCTTTAAACACAGCGACCTGTGTACCACAAATCAGGCACATGGCTTTACCTTTCATTTCTGTAAAGAAATACTTGGCAGTCCATGTCTTGTTGAAAACACGGCGCTCCTTGTCAACTTTTCTTTTCTGAGGGTCAGCACACGTTTCTCGGGCAGCATTACTTCGCACTGTTCACTTTCACGCACAGCTCACATACACGTACGTTACACGGAAGTGCGACGCCTTTCAAAATAAAAGCGAAACAGTTGTACGCACGACACAAATTTTTTATTTTTTTTTAAATTACGACTGGCCTCATGCGGGCCGGACAGGGACGCACAAAGGGCCGGATGTGGCCCGCGGGCCGTAATTTGCCCAGGTTTGATCTAGACAAAACTTTTTTTTCTCCATTAGGTATACAGTGATCCCTTATTTATCACGGGAGAAGTGTTCCAGAACCATCCGCAAAAATTAAAAATCTGCATAGTAGAAACGGTATGTATATTAGAAAAAAATTAACACATTGTATTGTGTTGATTGAAGAATCCACCCTTACTTCTGGTTTGTCACGTAGAGTGCGCGACAGCGACGTCGGAGAGGCGACCTACATTTTTACATTTTTTTTCCTAGTTTCCCTCACTCGCCTTTAACGTTTTTACTCCACTCTTGGGAGTTAACTATTGTTTGTAAGCTGCAGACCGTCAATCCTTGCCATTTTGACCACGTCACTGCTCGGCTTTCAGCGGAGCTTCGTGGCTGTCTGTCTACCGTCGTTCACCGAACACGTAAGTATGGCTTCAAATCAACAGATTTGTAAGGCTCCATGCACCACCTGCACCCTTCTTTTAGAGAGGTTGTCCCTGCTAGAGGGGCGTGTCCGCCAGCTAGGGCAGAACAACTCAATAACCGTAGATGTGGCGGACACAAAAGCGGGCTGTAGTCAAACCGCGACCTAAGTTAGCATTAGCCCCAAGAGGCTTGCTAAGCCACCTCGGTTTACTGGCTCTCGCACTTTGGTCATAGTAGACTCCATTACCCGTAACATCTCGCTAAAAATCCAGCCACAGTAATGTGTATCCCTAGAGTCGGAGCACCAGACATTGAATCTAACCTTAGGGAGCTGGCTTGCAATAGGCCGAGTCAACAGCGTGGCACCAACAACACTCGTTACTCAAATATAGTGATACACGTCGGCTCCAACGATACTGTGAAGATGCAATCAGAGATCACAAAGAAAAACATAGCGTGGACTTGTGATCTCGCCAGAAAGATGAGTCAGTATTGAGTAATTGTCTCTGGCCTTTTGCCAGCAAGAGACAATGATGAGAGGTTTAGCAGATTATTCTGGCTTAATCAGTGGATGGCTGGTTTCTGCAAGAATCAGGGACTTCAGTTTATAGATAACTGGTCCTCCTTCTGGGGCCGCGCCGACCTGCTGAGGAAGGACGGCCTTCATCCTAACCGTGAAGGCGCCATCACTCTTTCTAGCGGCATGGACTTCTTAACTCTAGCCGCTTCCCCGTGTGAGTTCGATTCCGACTGGGGGTATTGTTTTTTTTTCCTTTTTATTCACTGCTTAATATTTTTAACGCTTATGATTTGTAACTTGTCATTTTTTCATTTATTCTAATAATAATTTATTTTCCTTTTTATTCTTCCCCCTTATCATTTTTAACGCATATCATTTGTAACACTCGTCATTTTCCCATTTATTTTATAATAATTTAATTTCCTTTATATTCTTCCCGCTTATCATTTTTAACGTTTATCATTTGTAACTTTTGTCATTTTCCTATTTATTTTATAATAATTTAATTTCCTTTTTATTATAAGAATGGTAAGCGAGAAAAAAATAAGCAAGAAAAATGGTAAGCGTAAAAACAGTAGGCGAGAAAAACGGTAAACCAGAAAAACGGTAGGCAAGAGAAACGGTAAGCCAGAAAAACAGTAAGCAATAAGTAATTATTATTCTTATTTTATTAACGTTTATCATTTGTAACTCTCGTCATTTTCCCATTTATTTTATTCATCATTTATCATCATTTATTTCCCTTTTTATTTTTCCGACATTTCATTTTTCCTATTTATTTTATTTATCATCATTTATCATTATTTATTTCCCTTTTTATTTTTCCCACTTATTTTTCTCATTTATTTCATTCATCATTTATTTCGTTTTTTTAATTTTCCTGCTTATCATTTTAACACATCATTTTACCCATTTATTTTATTCATCATCATTTATCATCATTAATTTCCCTTTTTTATTTTTCCTTTTTTTCATTTCAGAAAAAGTAGAATAAAATAGTGCGAAGGTCTTCGCCTTCACACGCAATTTCTCCAGAAATTGCAATTCTAGTTATTAGTGTGAAGGTGAAGACCTTCACACTATTGTTATTGCTGTCCTTTATTAGTGTGAAGGTGAAGACCTTCACACTATTGTTATTGCTGTCCTTTATTATTATTAGTGTGAAGGTGAAGACCTTCACACTATTGTTATTGCTGTCCTTTATTATTATTAGTGTGAAGGTGAAGACCTTCACACTATTGTTATTGCTGTCCTTTATTATTATTAGTGTGAAGGTGAAGACCTTCACACTATTGTTATTGCTGTACTTTATTATTATTATTATTAGTGTGAAGGTGAAGACCTTCACACTGTTATTGCTGTCCTTTATTATTATTATTAGTGTGAAGGTGAAGACCTTCACACTATTGTTATTGCTGTCCTTTATTATTATTATTAGTGTGAAGGTAAAGACCTTCACACTATTGTTATTGCTGTCCTTTATTATTATTATTAGTGTGAAGGTGAAGACCTTCACACTATTGTTATTGCTGTCCTTTATTATTATTGTGTGAAGGCGAAGGCCTTCACACATTGTTATTCTACTTTATTATTATTATTATTATTATTATTAGTGTGAAGGTGAAGACCTTCACACTATTGTTATTGCTGTCCTTTATTATTATTAGTGTGAAGGTGAAGACCTTCACACTATTGTTATTGCTGTCCTTTATTGTGTGAAGGCGAAGCCTTCACACATTGTTATTCTACTTTATTATTATTATTATTATTATTATTATTGTGTGAAGGCGATGGCCTTCACACATATGTTATTCTACACCATTCTCTATTATTGTGTGAAGGCGATGGCCTTCATTTGTAACTCTCTTAATTTTTTTATTTATTGTATAATAATTTAATTTCCTTTATATTCTTCCCGCTTGTCATTTTTATCATTTATCATTTGTAACTTTTGTCATTTTCCCATTCATTTTATAATGATTTAATTTCCTTTTTATTCTTCCCGCTTATCATTATTAACACTTATCATTTGTAACTCTCGTCATTTTCCCATTTATTTTTTTCATCATTTATCATTGATTATTTCCCTTTTTTTCCCACTTATAATTTTTCCTATTTATTTTATTTATCATCATTTGTCATTATTTATTTACCTTTTTATTTTTCCCATTAATTTCATTCATCATCATTTATTATCTATTTCCCATTTTATTTTTCCTGCTTATCATTTTAACACATCATTTTACCTATGTACTTTATCATCCTCATTTATCATTAATTTCCCTTTTTCATTTTTCCTGTCTTTCATTTCGAAAAAAGTAGAATAACAATAGTGCGAAGGTCTTCGCCTTCACACGCAATTTCTCCAGAAATTGCAATTCTAGTTATTATTATTATTATTGTGTGAAGGCGAAGGCCTTCACACATTGTTATTCTACTTTATTATTATTATTATTGTGTGAAGGCGATGGCCTTCACACATATGTTATTCTACACCATTCTCTATTATTGTGTGAAGGCGATGGCCTTCACACATATGTTATTCTACACCATTCTCTATTATTGTGTGAAGGCGATGGCCTTCACACATATGTTATTCTACACCATTCTCTATTATTATTATTGTGTGAAGGCGATGGCCTTCACACATATGTTATTCTACACCATTCTCTATTATTATTATTAGTGTGAAGGTGAAGACCTTCACACTATTGTTATTGCTGTCCTTTATTAGTGTGAAGGTGAAGACCTTCACACTATTGTTATTGCTGTCCTTTATTATTAGTGTGAAGGTGAAGACCTTCACACTATTGTTATTGCTGTCCTTTATTATTATTATTATTATTATTATTATTATTATTATTATTAGTGTGAAGGTGAAGACCTTCACACTATTGTTATTGCTGTCCTTTATTAGTGTGAAGGTGAAGACCTTCACACTATTGTTATTGCTGTCCTTTATTATTAGTGTGAAGGTGAAGACCTTCACACTATTGTTATTGCTGTCCTTTATTATTATTATTATTATTATTATTATTATTATTATTATTAGTGTGAAGGTGAAGACCTTCACACTATTGTTATTGCTGTCCTTTATTATTATTAGTGTGAAGGTGAAGACCTTCACACTATTGTTATTGCTGTCCTTTATTAGTGTGAAGGTGAAGACCTTCACACTATTGTTATTGCTGTCCTTTATTATTAGTGTGAAGGTGAAGACCTTCACACTATTGTTATTGCTGTCCTTTATTAGTGTGAAGGTGAAGACCTTCACACTATTGTTATTGCTGTCCTTTATTATTATTATTATTATTAGTGTGAAGGTGAAGACCTTCACACTATTGTTATTGCTGTCCTTTATTATTATTAGTGTGAAGGTGAAGACCTTCACACTATTGTTATTGCTGTCCTTTATTATTATTAGTGTGAAGGTGAAGACCTTCACACTATTGTTATTGCTGTCCTTTATTATTATTATTAGTGTGAAGGTGAAGACCTTCACACTATTGTTATTGCTGTCCTTTATTATTATTATTATTATTATTATTATTCTACTTATTCCGCTCACTTTTTTGACGCTTAACTCCTTCCACATACTTCAACCGATTCACTCCGTTCCACTTTGCACTTATTCCAAATATTCATGACACGGCTGCTTACATTTTTTTTGTTCGAAAAATTTTCCGTTTTCACAAAATTCACGATTTTGTGGCATTTTTTTCCCCATTCATTCTTAATGGCAGATTCAACATTTCACATTTTTGTTGTTCCAGTTTGAAATTCACTTATTTCAACACATTCAAATCACATTGGGGACATTCCCAAACTTGCCAAATTCAAAAATTTCACGTTTTCACTTTTAAAATTTGCACAAAATTTTGCAAAATTTCACAAAATTTAGTTTTTCACTTCTAGTTTCTACATTTTTCCACCGATTCAACTCGTTCCAACTTTCAACTGTTCATCTTTTGCCTACCTATTCCACACCTTCCCACTTAGCAAAATTTCCAAATTTTCAATTTTGAAATTCACACCAAATTTTCCCAAAATTTAGATTTTCCCTTCTAATTTCTACATTTTTCAACCGATTCAACCCATTCCAACTTTATTCACTTTGTTCACCTTATGCTTACCATATTCACCCCCTTCACCCCCACTTCCACAATTCAACCCTTGACCCCCACTTCCAGAGTGGCGGCCATCTTGGATTGACCCTGAAGTGCCCCAATGAACCCGGAATGAACTGGAAGTGCCCCAAATCAAACCGGAATTGACCCCAAATGAACCGGAAGTGACCTCAGGTAAACCGGAAGTGACCCCAAATCAAACCGGAAGTGACCCCAAATCAAACCGGAAGTGACCTTTTTAAACCGGAAGTGACCCCAAATAAACCGGAAGTGACCTCAGCTAGACCGGAAGTGCCTCTAATCAAACCGGAAGTGACCTAAATAGACCGGAAGTGCCTCTAATCAAACCGGAAGTGACCCAAATCAAACCGGAAATGACCATATTTCAACATTAAGTGCCCTAAATACCTACATTTGCGCTAACTTTTGCAAATTTTGCCCGATTAAACCCATTTCAACATTTTAACCCCAAAAGTGAACCTCCTGAAGCCGTTTCTTTCCTTTTGTTCCAAATTTCAGAACCTTTTGGTGCAATTTTTTTTTCTTTTAATTCCCATTCATTCTCTATTAGGATTCAAGATTTGCTCTAACTTCTACATTTTTTAACCGATTCAACTCGTTCCAACTTTCAACTGTTCCTCTTTTGCCTTCCTATTCCACAACTTCCCACTTACCAAAAATTCTCTACAATTTTGTTTTTCTACTCTAATTTCTACATTTTCAACTTATTCAACCCATTCCACCTTTCAACTGTTCATCATTTTCCTACCTATTCCACAACTTCCCACTTACCCAAAATTCCAAATTTTCAATTTTGAAATTCACACCCAATTTTCCCAAATTTCCTTTTTCCCTTGTAATTTCTACATTTTTCAACCGATTCAACTCTTTTCAACATCATTCTGCAACATTCCCCAAGTATTTATTCAACCTCTTCACCTTCACACGCAATTTCTTCAGGAATTGCAAATTCTAGTTATTAGTGTGAAGGTGAAGACCTTCACACTATTGTTATTGCTGTCCTTTATTATTATTATTATTATTATTATTATTCTACTTATTCCGCTCACTTTTTTGACGCTTAACTCCTTCCACATACTTCAACCGATTCACTCCGTTCCACTTTTCACTTATTCCAAATATTCATGACACGGCTGCTTACATTTTTTTTGTTCGAAAAATTTTCCGTTTTCACAAAATTCACGATTTTGTGGCATTTTTTTCCCCATTCATTCTTAATGGCAGATTCAACATTTCACATTTTTGTTGTTCCAGTTTGAAATTCACTTATTTCAACACATTCAAATCACATTGGGGACATTCCCAAACTTGCCAAATTCAAAAATTTCACGTTTTCACTTTTAAAATTTGCACAAAATTTTGCAAAATTTCACAAAATTTAGTTTTTCACTTCTAGTTTCTACATTTTTCCACCGATCCAACTCGTTCCAACTTTCAACTGTTCATCTTTTGCCTACCTATTCCACACCTTCCCACTTAGCAAAATTTCCAAATTTTCAATTTTGAAATTCACACCAAATTTTCCCAAAATTTAGTTTTTCCCTTCTAATTTCTACATTTTTCAACCGATTCAACCCATTCCAACTTTATTCACTTTGTTCACCTTATGCTTACCATATTCACCCCCTTCACCCCCACTTCCACAATTCAACCCTTGACCCCCACTTCCAGAGTGGCGGCCATCTTGGATTGACCCTGAAGTGCCCCAATGAACCCGGAATGAACTGGAAGTGCCCCAAATCAAACCGGAATTGACCCCAAATGAACCGGAAGTGACCTCAGGTAAACCGGAAGTGACCCCAAATCAAACCGGAAGTGACCCCAAATCAAACCGGAAGTGACCTTTTTCAACCGGAAGTGACCTCAGCTGGACCGGAAGTGCCTCTAATCAAACCGGAAGTGACCCAAATAGACCGGAAGTGACCCAAATCAAACCGGAAGTGACCATATTTCAACATTAAGTGCCCAAAATACCTACATTTGCGCTAACTTTTGCAAATTTTGACCGATTAAACCCGTTTCTACATTTTAACCCCAAAAGTGAACCTCCTGAAGCCGTTTTTTTTCCTTTTGTTCCAAATTTCAAAAGATTTTGGCGCAATTTTTTTTCTTTTAATTCCCATTCATTCTTTATTAGGATTCAAGATTTGCTCTAACTTCTACATTTTTTAACCGATTCAACTCGTTCCAACTTTCAACTGTTCAATTTTGGTTTTCTACTCTAATTTCTACTTTTTTCAACTTATTCAACCCATTCAACTTATTCAACCCATTCCACCTTTCAACTGTTCATCTTTTTCCTACCTATTCCACAACTTCCCACTTACCCAAAATTCCAAAATTTCAGTTTTGAAATTCACACCCAATTTTCCCAAATTTCCTTTTCCCTTGTAATTTCTACATTTTTCAACCGATTCAACTCTTTTCAACATCATTCTGCAGCATTCCCCAAGTATTTATTCAACCTCTTCACCTTCACACGCAATTTCTTCAGGAATTGCAAATTCTAGTTATTATTATTATTCTACTTATTCCGCTCACTTTTTTGACGCTTAACTCCTTCCACATACTTCAACCGATTCACTCCGTTCCACTTTTCACTTATTCCAAATATTCATGACACGGCTGCTTACATTTTTTTTGTTCGAAAAATTTTCCGTTTTCACAAAATTCACGATTTTGTGGCATTTTTTTCCCCATTCATTCTTAATGGCAGATTCAACATTTCACATTTTTGTTGTTCCAGTTTGAAATTCACTTATTTCAACACATTCTAATCACATTGGGGACATTCCCAAACTTGCCAAATTCAAAAATTTCACGTTTTCACTTTTAAAATTTGCACAAAATTTTGCAAAATTTCACAAAATTTAGTTTTTCACTTATAGTTTCTACATTTTTCCACCGATTCAACTCGTTCCAACTTTCAACTGTTCATCTTTTGCCTACCTATTCCACACCTTCCCACTTAGAAAAATTTCCAAATTTTCAATTTTGAAATTCACACCAAATTTTCCCAAAATTTAGTTTTTCCCTTCTAATTTCTACATTTTTCAACCGATTCAACCCATTCCAACTTTATTCACTTTGTTCACCTTATGCTTACCATATTCACCCCCTTCACCCCCACTTCCACAATTCAACCCTTGACCCCCACTTCCAGAGTGGCGGCCATCTTGGATTGACCCTGAAGTGCCCCAATGAACCCGGAATGAACTGGAAGTGCCCCAAATCAAACCGGAATTGACCCCAAATGAACCGGAAGTGACCTCAGGTAAACCGGAAGTGACCCCAAATCAAACCGGAAGTGACCCCAAATCAAACCGGAAGTGACCTTTTTAAACCGGAAGTGACCCCAAATAAACCGGAAGTGACCCCAAATAAACCGGAAGTGACCTCAGCTAGACCGGAAGTGCCTCTAATCAAACCGGAAGTGACCCAAATACACCGGAAGTGACCCAAATCAAACCGGAAATGACCATATTTCAACATTAAGTGCCCTAAATACCTACATTTGCGCTAACTTTTGCAAATTTTGCCCAATTAAACCCATTTCAACATTTTAACCCCAAAAGTGAACCTCCTGAAGCCGTTTCTTTCCTTTTGTTCCAAATTTCAGAAACTTTTGGTGCAATTTTTTTTTCTTTTAATTCCCATTCATTCTCTATTAGGATTCAAGATTTGCTCTAACTTCTACATTTTTAACCGATTCAACTCGTTCCAACTTTCAACTGTTCCTCTTTTGCCTTCCTATTCCACAACTTCCCACTTACCAAAAATTCTCTACAATTTTGTTTTTCTACTCTAATTTCTACATTTTCAACTTATTCAACCCATTCCACCTTTCAACTGTTCATCATTTTCCTACCTATTCCACAACTTCCCACTTACCCAAAATTCCAAATTTTCAATTTTGAAATTCACACCCAATTTTCCCAAATTTCCTTTTTCCCTTGTAATTTCTACATTTTTCAACCGATTCAACTCTTTTCAACATCATTCTGCAACATTCCCCAAGTATTTATTCAACCTCTTCACCTTCACACGCAATTTCTTCAGGAATTGCAAATTCTAGTTATTATTCTACTTATTCCGCTCACTTTTTTGACGCTTAACTCCTTCCACATACTTCAACCGATTCACTCCGTTCCACTTTTCACTTATTCCAAATATTCATGACACGGCTGCTTACATTTTTTTTGTTCGAAAAATTTTCCGTTTTCACAAAATTCACGATTTTGTGGCATTTTTTTCCCCATTCATTCTTAATGGCAGATTCAACATTTCACATTTTTGTTGTTCCAGTTTGAAATTCACTTATTTCAACACATTCAAATCACATTGGGGACATTCCCAAACTTGCCAAATTCAAAAATTTCACGTTTTCACTTTTAAAATTTGCACAAAATTTTGCAAAATTTCACAAAATTTAGTTTTTCACTTCTAGTTTCTACATTTTTCCACCGATTCAACTCGTTCCAACTTTCAACTGTTCATCTTTTGCCTACCTATTCCACACCTTCCCACTTAGCAAAATTTCCAAATTTTCAATTTTGAAATTCACACCAAATTTTCCCAAAATTTAGTTTTTCCCTTCTAATTTCTACATTTTTCAACCGATTCAACCCATTCCAACTTTATTCACTTTGTTCACCTTATGCTTACCATATTCACCCCCTTCACCCCCACTTCCACAATTAAACCCTTGACCCCCACTTCCAGAGTGGCGGCCATCTTGGATTGACCCTGAAGTGCCCCAATGAACCCGGAATGAACTGGAAGTGCCCCAAATCAAACCGGAATTGACCCCAAATGAACCGGAAGTGACCTCAGGTAAACCGGAAGTGACCCCAAATCAAACCGGAAGTGACCCCAAATCAAACCGGAAGTGACCTTTTTCAACCGGAAGTGACCCCAAATAAACCGGAAGTGACCTCAGCTAGACCGGAAGTGCCTCTAATCAAACCGGAAGTGACCCAAATAGACCGGAAGTGACCAAATCAAACCGGAAGTGACCCAAATAGACCGGAAGTGACCCAAATCAAACCGGAAGTGACCCCAAATGAACCGGAAGTGACCTCAGGTAAACCGGAAGTGACCCCAAATCAAACCGGAAGTTACCTTTTTCAACCGGAAGTGACCTTTTTAAACCGGAAGTGACCACAAATAAACCGGAAGTGACCTCAGCTAGACCGGAAGTGCCTCTATTCAAACCGGAAGTGACTCAAATAGACCGGAAGTGACCCAAATCGAACCGGAAGTGACCCCAAATGAACCGGAAGTGACCTTAGGTAAATCGGAAGTGACCCCAAATCAAACCGGAAGTGACCTTTTAAAACCGGAAGTGACCCCAAATCAAACCGGAAGTGACCTTTTTAAACCGGAAGTAACCTTTTTCAACCGGAAGTGACCCCAAATAAACCGGAAGTGACCTCAGCTGGACCGGAAGTGCCTCTAATCAAACCGGAAGTGACCCAAATCAAACCGGAAATGACCATATTTCAACATTAAGTGCCCTAAATACCTACATTTGCGCTAACTTTTGCAAATTTTGCCCGATTAAACCCATTTCAACATTTTAACCCCAAAAGTGAACCTCCTGAAGCCGTTTCTTTCCTTTTGTTCCAAATTTCAGAAACTTTTGGTGCAATTTTTTTTTCTTTTAATTCCCATTCATTCTCTATTAGGATTCAAGATTTGCTCTAACTTCTACATTTTTTAACCGATTCAACTCGTTCCAACTTTCAACTGTTCAATTTTGGTTTTCTACTCTAATTTCTACTTTTTCAACTTATTCAACCCATTCCACCTTTCAACTGTTCATCATTTTCCTACCTATTCCACAACTTCCCACTTACCCAAAATTCCAAATTTCAATTTTGAAATTCACACCCAATTTTCCCAACTTTCCTTTTCCCTTGTAATTTCTACATTTTTCAACCGATTCAACTCTTTTCAACATCATTCTGCAGCATTCCCCAAGTATTTATTCAACCTCTTCACCTTCACACGCAATTTCTTCAGGAATTGCAAATTCTAGTTATTATTATTCTACTTATTCCGCTCACTTTTTTGACGCTTAACTCCTTCCACATACTTCAACCGATTCACTCCGTTCCACTTTTCACTTATTCCAAATATTCATGACACGGCTGCTTACATTTTTTTTGTTCGAAAAATTTTCCGTTTTCACAAAATTCACGATTTTGTGGCATTTTTTTCCCCATTCATTCTTAATGGCAGATTCAACATTTCACATTTTTGTTGTTCCAGTTTGAAATTCACTTATTTCAACACATTCAAATCACATTGGGGACATTCCCAAACTTGCCAAATTCAAAAATTTCACGTTTTCACTTTTAAAATTTGCACAAAATTTTGCAAAATTTCACAAAATTTAGTTTTTCACTTCTAGTTTCTACATTTTTCCACCGATTCAACTCGTTCCAACTTTCAACTGTTCATCTTTTGCCTACCTATTCCACACCTTCCCACTTAGCAAAATTTCCAAATTTTCAATTTTGAAATTCACACCAAATTTTCCCAAAATTTAGTTTTTCCCTTCTAATTTCTACATTTTTCAACCGATTCAACCCATTCCAACTTTATTCACTTTGTTCACCTTATGCTTACCATATTCACCCCCTTCACCCCCACTTCCACAATTCAACCCTTGACCCCCACTTCCAGAGTGGCGGCCATCTTGGATTGACCCTGAAGTGCCCCAATGAACCCGGAATGAACTGGAAGTGCCCCAAATCAAACCGGAATTGACCCCAAATGAACCGGAAGTGACCTCAGGTAAACCGGAAGTGACCCCAAATCAAACCGGAAGTGACCCCAAATCAAACCGGAAGTGACCTTTTTAAACCGGAAGTGACCCCAAATAAACCGGAAGTGACCTCAGCTAGACCGGAAGTGCCTCTAATCAAACCGGAAGTGACCTAAATAGACCGGAAGTGCCTCTAATCAAACCGGAAGTGACCTAAATAGACCGGAAGTGACCCAAATCAAACCGGAAGTGACCCCAAATGAACCGGAAAAGACCTCAGGTAAACCGGAAGTGACCCCAAATCAAACCGGAAGTGACCTTTTTCAACCGGAAGTGACCTTTTTCAACCGGAAGTGACCCCAAATAAACCGGAAGTGACCTCAGCTGGACCGGAAGTGCCTCTAATCAAACCGGAAGTGACCCAAATCAAACCGGAAATGACCATATTTCAACATTAAGTGCCCTAAATACCTACATTTGCGCTAACTTTTGCAAATTTTGCCCGATTAAACCCATTTCAACATTTTAACCCCAAAAGTGAACCTCCTGAAGCCGTTTCTTTCCTTTTGTTCCAAATTTCAGAAACTTTTGGTGCAATTTTTTTTTCTTTTAATTCCCATTCATTCTCTATTAGGATTCAAGATTTGCTCTAACTTCTACATTTTTTAACCGATTCAACTCGTTCCAACTTTCAACTGTTCCTCTTTTGCCTTCCTATTCCACAACTTCCCACTTACCAAAAATTCTCTACAATTTTGTTTTTCTACTCTAATTTCTACATTTTCAACTTATTCAACCCATTCCACCTTTCAACTGTTCATCATTTTCCTACCTATTCCACAACTTCCCACTTACCCAAAATTCCAAATTTTCAATTTTGAAATTCACACCCAATTTTCCCAAATTTCCTTTTTCCCTTGTAATTTCTACATTTTTCAACCGATTCAACTCTTTTCAACATCATTCTGCAACATTCCCCAAGTATTTATTCAACCTCTTCACCTTCACACGCAATTTCTTCAGGAATTGCAAATTCTAGTTATTATTAGTGTGAAGGTGAAGACCTTCACACTATTGTTATTGCTGTCCTTTATTATTATTATTATTATTATTATTAGTGTGAAGGTGAAGACCTTCACACTATTGTTATTGCTGTCCTTTATTAGTGTGAAGGTGAAGACCTTCACACTATTGTTATTGCTGTCCTTTATTATTATTATTATTATTATTATTATTATTCTACTTATTCCGCTCACTTTTTTGACGCTTAACTCCTTCCACATACTTCAACCGATTCACTCCGTTCCACTTTTCACTTATTCCAAATATTCATGACACGGCTGCTTACATTTTTTTTGTTCGAAAAATTTTCCGTTTTCACAAAATTCACGATTTTGTGGCATTTTTTTCCCCATTCATTCTTAATGGCAGATTCAACATTTCACATTTTTGTTGTTCCAGTTTGAAATTCACTTATTTCAACACATTCAAATCACATTGGGGACATTCCCAAACTTGCCAAATTCAAAAATTTCACGTTTTCACTTTTAAAATTTGCACAAAATTTTGCAAAATTTCACAAAATTTAGTTTTTCACTTCTAGCTTCTACATTTTTCCACCGATTCAACTCGTTCCAACTTTCAACTGTTCATCTTTTGCCTACCTATTCCACACCTTCCCACTTAGCAAAATTTCCAAATTTTCAATTTTGAAATTCACACCAAATTTTCCCAAAATTTAGTTTTTCCCTTCTAATTTCTACATTTTTCAACCGATTCAACCCATTCCAACTTTATTCACTTTGTTCACCTTATGCTTACCATATTCACCCCCTTCACCCCCACTTCCACAATTCAACCCTTGACCCCCACTTCCAGAGTAGCGGCCATCTTGGATTGACCCTGAAGTGCCCCAATGAACCCGGAATGAACTGGAAGTGCCCCAAATCAAACCGGAATTGACCCCAAATGAACCGGAAGTGACCTCAGGTAAACCGGAAGTGACCCCAAATCAAACCGGAAGTGACCCCAAATCAAACCGGAAGTGACCTTTTTCAACCGGAAGTGACCCCAAATAAACCGGAAGTGACCTCAGCTAGACCGGAAGTGCCTCTAATCAAACCGGAAGTGACCCAAATAGACCGGAAGTGACCCAAATCAAACCGGAAGTGACCATATTTCAACATTAAGTGCCCTAAATACCTACATTTGCGCTAACTTTTGCAAATTTTGCCCGATTAAACCCATTTCAACATTTTAACCCCAAAAGTGAACCTCCTAAAGCTGTTTTTTTCCTTTTGTTCCAAATTTCAAAAAATTTTGGTGCAATTTTTTTTCTTTTAATTCCCATTCATTCTCTATTAGGATTCAAGATTTGCTTCTACATTTTTTAACCGATTCAACTGTTTCCAACTTTGAACTGTTCTTCTTTTGCCTTCCTATTCCACAACTACCCACTTACCAAAAATTCTCTACAATTTTGTTTTTCTAATCTAATTTCTACATTTTTCAACTTATTCAACCCATTCGACCTTTCAACTGTTCATCATTTTCCTACCTATTCCACAACTTCCCACTTACCCAAAATTCCAAATTTTCAATTTTGTTACTCACACCCAATTTTCCCAAATTTCCTTTTTCCCTTGTAATTTCTACATTTTTCAACCGATTCAACTCTTTTCAACATCATTCTGCAACATTCCCCAAGTATTTATTCAACCTCTTCACCTTCACACGCAATTTCTTCAGGAATTGCAAATTCTAGTTATTATTATTATTATTATTATTATTCTACTTATTCCGCTCACTTTTTTGACGCTTAACTCCTTCCACATACTTCAACCGATTCACTCCGTTCCACTTTTCACTTATTCCAAATATTCATGACACGGCTGCTTACATTTTTTTTGTTCGAAAAATTTTCCGTTTTCACAAAATTCACGATTTTGTGGCATTTTTTTCCCCATTCATTCTTAATGGCAGATTCAACATTTCACATTTTTGTTGTTCCAGTTTGAAATTCACTTATTTCAACACATTCAAATCACATTGGGGACATTCCCAAACTTGCCAAATTCAAAAATTTCACGTTTTCACTTTTAAAATTTGCACAAAATTTTGCAAAATTTCACAAAATTTAATTTTTCACTTCTAGTTTCTACATTTTTCCACCGATTCAACTCGTTCCAACTTTCAACTGTTCATCTTTTGCCTACCTATTCCACACCTTCCCACTTAGCAAAATTTCCAAATTTTCAATTTTGAAATTCACACCAAATTTTCCCAAAATTTAGTTTTTCCCTTCTAATTTCTACATTTTTCAACCGATTCAACCCATTCCAACTTTATTCACTTTGTTCACCTTATGCTTACCATATTCACCCCCTTCACCCCCACTTCCACAATTCAACCCTTGACCCCCACTTCCAGAGTGGCGGCCATCTTGGATTGACCCTGAAGTGCCCCAATGAACCCGGAATGAACTGGAAGTGCCCCAAATCAAACCGGAATTGACCCCAAATGAACCGGAAGTGACCTCAGGTAAACCGGAAGTGACCCCAAATCAAACCGGAAGTGACCCCAAATCAAACCGGAAGTGACCTTTTTAAACCGGAAGTGACCCCAAATAAACCGGAAGTGACCTCAGCTAGACCGGAAGTGCCTCTAATCAAACCGGAAGTGACCCAAATAGACCGGAAGTGACCCAAATCAAACCGGAAGTGACCATATTTCAACATTAAGTGCCCTAAATACCTACATTTGCGCTAACTTTTGCAAATTTTGCCCGATTAAACCCATTTCAACATTTTAACCCCAAAAGTGAACCTCCTAAAGCTGTTTTTTTCCTTTTGTTCCAAATTTCAAAAAATTTTGGTGCAATTTTTTTTCTTTTAATTCCCATTCATTCTCTATTAGGATTCAAGATTTGCTCTAACTTCTACATTTTTTAACCGATTCAACTTGTTCCAACTTTGAACTGTTCTTCTTTTGCCTTCCTATTCCACAACTACCCACTTACCAAAAATTCTCTACAATTTTGTTTTTCTAATCTAATTTCTACATTTTTCAACTTATTCAACCCATTCGACCTTTCAACTGTTCATCATTTTCCTACCTATTCCACAACTTCCCACTTACCCAAAATTCCAAATTTTCAATTTTGTAACTCACACCCAATTTTCCCAAATTTCCTTTTTCCCTTGTAATTTCTACATTTTTCAACCGATTCAACTCTTTTCAACATCATTCTGCAACATTCCCCAAGTATTTATTCAACCTCTTCACCTTCACACGCAATTTCTTCAGGAATTGCAAATTCTAGTTAGTGTGAAGGTGAAGACCTTCACACTATTGTTATTGCTGTCCTTTATTAGTGTGAAGGTGAAGACCTTCACACTATTGTTATTGCTGTCCTTTATTATTATTATTATTCTACTTATTCCGCTCACTTTTTTGTCCGTTAACTACTTTCACATACTTTAACCGATTCACTCCATTCCACTTTTCACTGATTCCAAATATTCATGACACGGGTGCTTACATTTTTTTCGTTCAAAAAATTTTCCGTTTTCGCAAAATTCACAAAATTCCGGCAAATTCTTCCCCATTCATTCTTAATGGCAGATTCAACATTTCACATTTACGTTGCTCCAGTTTGAAATTCACTTAATTCAACACATTCAAATCACATTGGGGACATTCCCAAACTTGCCAAATTCAAAAATTTCACGTTTTCACTTTTAAAATTTGCACAAAAATTTTGCAAAATTTCACAAAATTTAGTTTTTCACTTCTAATTTCTACATTTTTCCACCGATTCAACTCGTTCCAACTTTCAACTGTTCATCTTTTGCCTACCTATTCCACACCTTCCCACTTACCAAAATTTCCAAATTTTCAATTTTGAAATTCACACCAAATTTTCCAAAAATTTCGTTTTTCCCTTCTAATTTCTACATTTTTCAACCGATTCAACCCATTCCAACTTTATTCACTTTGTTCACCTTATGCTTACCATATTCACCCCCTTCACCCCCACTTCCACAATTCAACCCTTGACCCCCACTTCCAGAGTGGCGGCCATCTTGGATTGACCCTGAAGTGCCCCAATGAACTCGGAATGAACCGGAAGTGCCCCAAATCAAACCGGAATTGACCCAAAATGAACCGGAAGTGACCTAAGGTAAACCGGAAGTGACCCCAAATCAAACCGGAAGTGACCTTTTTAAACCGGAAGTGACCTTTTTAAACCGGAAGTGACCTCAGCTAGACAGGAAGTGCCTCTTATCAAACCGGAAGTGACCCAAATAGACCGGAAGTGACCCAAATCAAAACGGAAGTGACCATATTTCTACATTAAGTGCCCTAAATACATACATTTGCACTAACTTTCGCAAATTTTGCCCGATTAAACCCGTTTCAACATTTTAACCCCAAAAGTGAACCTCCTGAAGCCTTTTTTACCTTTTGTCCCAAATTTCAAAAAATTTTGGTGCAATTTTTTTTCTTTTAATTCCCATTCATTCTCTATTAGGATTCAAGATTTGCTCTAACTTCTACATTTTTTAACCGATTCAACTCGTTCCAACTTTCAACTGTTCCTCTTTTGCCTTCCTATTCCACAACTTCCCACTTACCAAAAATTCTCTGCAATTTTGTTTTTCTACTCTAATTTCTACATTTTTCAACTTATTTAAGCCATTCCACCTTTCAACTGTTCATCATTTTCCTACCTATTCCACAACTTCACACTTACCCAAAATTCCAAATTTTCAATTTTGAAATTCACACACAATTTCCCCAAATTTCCTTTTTTCCTTGTAATTTCTACATTTGTCAACCGATTCAACTCTTTTCAACATCATTCTGCAGCATTCCCCAAGTATTTATTCAACCTCTTCACCTTCACACGCAATTTCTTCAGGAATTGCAATTTCTAGTTATTAGTGTGAAGGTGAAGACCTTCACACTATTGTTATTGCTGTCCTTTATTATTATTAGTGTGAAGGTGAAGACCTTCACACTATTGTTATTGCTGTCCTTTATTAGTGTGAAGGTGAAGACCTTGTCCTTTATTATTATTATTATTCTACTTATTCCGCTCACTTTTTTGACGCTTAACTCCTTCCACATACTTCAACCGATTCACTCCGTTCCACTTTTCACTTATTCCAAATATTCATGACACGGCTGCTTACATTTTTTTTGTTCGAAAAATTTTCCGTTTTCACAAAATTCACGATTTTGTGGCATTTTTTTCCCCATTCATTCTTAATGGCAGATTCAACATTTCACATTTTTGTTGTTCCAGTTTGAAATTCACTTATTTCAACACATTCTAATCACATTGGGGACATTCCCAAACTTGCCAAATTCAAAAATTTCACGTTTTCACTTTTAAAATTTGCACAAAATTTTGCAAAATTTCACAAAATTTAGTTTTTCACTTATAGTTTCTACATTTTTCCACCGATTCAACTCGTTCCAACTTTCAACTGTTCATCTTTTGCCTACCTATTCCACACCTTCCCACTTAGAAAAATTTCCAAATTTTCAATTTTGAAATTCACACCAAATTTTCCCAAAATTTAGTTTTTCCCTTCTAATTTCTACATTTTTCAACCGATTCAACCCATTCCAACTTTATTCACTTTGTTCACCTTATGCTTACCATATTCACCCCCTTCACCCCCACTTCCACAATTCAACCCTTGACCCCCACTTCCAGAGTGGCGGCCATCTTGGATTGACCCTGAAGTGCCCCAATGAACCCGGAATGAACTGGAAGTGCCCCAAATCAAACCGGAATTGACCCCAAATGAACCGGAAGTGACCTCAGGTAAACCGGAAGTGACCCCAAATCAAACCGGAAGTGACCCCAAATCAAACCGGAAGTGACCTTTTTAAACCGGAAGTGACCCCAAATAAACCGGAAGTGACCCCAAATAAACCGGAAGTGACCTCAGCTAGACCGGAAGTGCCTCTAATCAAACCGGAAGTGACCCAAATACACCGGAAGTGACCCAAATCAAACCGGAAATGACCATATTTCAACATTAAGTGCCCTAAATACCTACATTTGCGCTAACTTTTGCAAATTTTGCCCAATTAAACCCATTTCAACATTTTAACCCCAAAAGTGAACCTCCTGAAGCCGTTTCTTTCCTTTTGTTCCAAATTTCAGAAACTTTTGGTGCAATTTTTTTTTCTTTTAATTCCCATTCATTCTCTATTAGGATTCAAGATTTGCTCTAACTTCTACATTTTTAACCGATTCAACTCGTTCCAACTTTCAACTGTTCCTCTTTTGCCTTCCTATTCCACAACTTCCCACTTACCAAAAATTCTCTACAATTTTGTTTTTCTACTCTAATTTCTACATTTTCAACTTATTCAACCCATTCCACCTTTCAACTGTTCATCATTTTCCTACCTATTCCACAACTTCCCACTTACCCAAAATTCCAAATTTTCAATTTTGAAATTCACACCCAATTTTCCCAAATTTCCTTTTTCCCTTGTAATTTCTACATTTTTCAACCGATTCAACTCTTTTCAACATCATTCTGCAACATTCCCCAAGTATTTATTCAACCTCTTCACCTTCACACGCAATTTCTTCAGGAATTGCAAATTCTAGTTATTATTATTCTACTTATTCCGCTCACTTTTTTGACGCTTAACTCCTTCCACATACTTCAACCGATTCACTCCGTTCCACTTTTCACTTATTCCAAATATTCATGACACGGCTGCTTACATTTTTTTTGTTCGGAAAATTTTCCGTTTTCACAAAATTCACGATTTTGTGGCATTTTTTTCCCCATTCATTCTTAATGGCAGATTCAACATTTCACATTTTTGTTGTTCCAGTTTGAAATTCACTTATTTCAACACATTCAAATCACATTGGGGACATTCCCAAACTTGCCAAATTCAAAAATTTCACGTTTTCACTTTTAAAATTTGCACAAAATTTTGCAAAATTTCACAAAATTTAGTTTTTCACTTCTAGTTTCTACATTTTTCCACCGATTCAACTCGTTCCAACTTTCAACTGTTCATCTTTTGCCTACCTATTCCACACCTTCCCACTTAGCAAAATTTCCAAATTTTCAATTTTGAAATTGACACCAAATTTTCCCCAAATTTAGTTTTTCCCTTCTAATTTCTACATTTTTCAACCGATTCAACCCATTCCAACTTTATTCACTTTGTTCACCTTATGCTTACCATATTCACCCCCTTCACCCCCACTTCCACAATTCAACCCTTGACCCCCACTTCCAGAGTGGCGGCCATCTTGGATTGACCCTGAAGTGCCCCAATGAACCCGGAATGAACTGGAAGTGCCCCAAATCAAACCGGAATTGACCCCAAATGAACCGGAAGTGACCTCAGGTAAACCGGAAGTGACCCCAAATCAAACCGGAAGTGACCCCAAATCAAACCGGAAGTGACCTTTTTCAACCGGAAGTGACCCCAAATAAACCGGAAGTGACCTCAGCTAGACCGGAAGTGCCTCTAATCAAACCGGAAGTGACCCGAATAGACCGGAAGTGACCCAAATCAAACCGGAAGTGACCATATTTCAACATTAAGTGCCCTAAATACCTACATTTGCGCTAACTTTTGCAAATTTTGCCCGATTAAACCCATTTCAACATTTTAACCCCAAAAGTGAACCTCCTAAAGCTGTTTTTTTTCCTTTTGTTCCAAATTTCAAAAAATTTTGGTGCAATTTTTTTTCTTTTAATTCCCATTCATTCTCTATTAGGATTCAAGATTTGCTCTAACTTCTACATTTTTTAACCGATTCAACTTGTTCCAACTTTGAACTGTTCTTCTTTTGCCTTCCTATTCCACAACTACCCACTTACCAAAAATTCTCTACAATTTTGTTTTTCTAATCTAATTTCTACATTTTTCAACTTATTCAACCCATTCGACCTTTCAACTGTTCATCATTTTCCTACCTATTCCACAACTTCCCACTTACCCAAAATTCCAAATTTTCAATTTTGTAACACACCCAATTTTCCCAAATTTCCTTTTTCCCTTGTAATTTCTACATTTTTCAACCGATTCAACTCTTTTCAACATCATTCTGCAACATTCCCCAAGTATTTATTCAACCTCTTCACCTTCACACGCAATTTCTTCAGGAATTGCAAATTCTAGTTATTATTATTATTATTATTCTACTTATTCCGCTCACTTTTTTGACGCCTAACTCCTTCCACATACTTCAACCGATTCACTCCGTTCCACTTTTCACTTATTCCAAATATTCATGACACGGCTGCTTACATTTTTTTTGTTCGAAAAATTTTCCGTTTTCACAAAATTCACGATTTTGTGGCATTTTTTTCCCCATTCATTCTTAATGGCAGATTCAACATTTCACATTTTTGTTGTTCCAGTTTGAAATTCACTTATTTCAACACATTCAAATCACATTGGGGACATTCCCAAACTTGCCAAATTCAAAAATTTCACGTTTTCACTTTTAAAATTTGCACAAAATTTTGCAAAATTTCACAAAATTTAGTTTTTCACTTCTAGTTTCTACATTTTTCCACCGATTCAACTCGTTCCAACTTTCAACTGTTCATCTTTTGCCTACCTATTCCACACCTTCCCACTTAGCAAAATTTCCAAATTTTCAATTTTGAAATTCACACCAAATTTTCCCAAAATTTAGTTTTTCCCTTCTAATTTCTACATTTTTCAACCGATTCAACCCATTCCAACTTTATTCACTTTGTTCACCTTATGCTTACCATATTCACCCCCTTCACCCCCACTTCCACAATTCAACCCTTGACCCCCACTTCCAGAGTGGCGGCCATCTTGGATTGACCCTGAAGTGCCCCAATGAACCCGGAATGAACTGGAAGTGCCCCAAATCAAACCGGAATTGACCCCAAATGAACCGGAAGTGACCTCAGGTAAACCGGAAGTGACCCCAAATCAAACCGGAAGTGACCCCAAATCAAACCGGAAGTGACCTTTTTAAACCGGAAGTGACCCCAAATAAACCGGAAGTGACCTCCGCTAGACCGGAAGTGACCCAAATCAAACCGGAAGTGACCCAAATAGACCGGAAGTGACCCAAATCAAACCGGAAGTGACCATATTTCAACATTAAGTGCCCTAAATACCTACATTTGCGCTAACTTTTGCAAATTTTGCCCGATTAAACCCATTTCAACATTTTAACCCCAAAAGTGAACCTCCTGAAGCCGTTTCTTTCCTTTTGTTCCAAATTTCAGAAACTTTTGGTGCAATTTTTTTTTCTTTTAATTCCCATTCATTCTCTATTAGGATTCAAGATTTGCTCTAACTTCTACATTTTTTAACCGATTCAACTCGTTCCAACTTTCAACTGTTCCTCTTTTGCCTTCCTATTCCACAACTTCCCACTTACCAAAAATTCTCTACAATTTTGTTTTTCTACTCTAATTTCTACATTTTCAACTTATTCAACCCATTCCACCTTTCAACTGTTCATCATTTTCCTACCTATTCCACAACTTCCCACTTACCCAAAATTCCAAATTTTCAATTTTGAAATTCACACCCAATTTTCCCAAATTTCCTTTTTCCCTTGTAATTTCTACATTTTTCAACCGATTCAACTCTTTTCAACATCATTCTGCAACATTCCCCAAGTATTTATTCAACCTCTTCACCTTCACACGCAATTTCTTCAGGAATTGCAAATTCTAGTTAGTGTGAAGGTGAAGACCTTCACACTATTGTTATTGCTGTCCTTTATTATTAGTGTGAAGGTGAAGACCTTCACACTATTGTTATTGCTGTCCTTTATTATTATTATTATTATTATTATTATTATTCTACTTATTCCGCTCACTTTTTTGACGCTTAACTCCTTCCACATACTTCAACCGATTCACTCCGTTCCACTTTTCACTTATTCCAAATATTCATGACACGGCTGCTTACATTTTTTTTGTTCGAAAAATTTTCCGTTTTCACAAAATTCACGATTTTGTGGCATTTTTTTCCCCATTCATTCTTAATGGCAGATTCAACATTTCACATTTTTGTTGTTCCAGTTTGAAATTCACTTATTTCAACACATTCAAATCACATTGGGGACATTCCCAAACTTGCCAAATTCAAAAATTTCACGTTTTCACTTTTAAAATTTGCACAAAATTTTGCAAAATTTCACAAAATTTAGTTTTTCACTTCTAGTTTCTACATTTTTCCACCGATTCAACTCGTTCCAACTTTCAACTGTTCATCTTTTGCCTACCTATTCCACACCTTCCCACTTAGCAAAATTTCCAAATTTTCAATTTTGAAATTCACACCAAATTTTCCCAAAATTTAGTTTTTCCCTTCTAATTTCTACATTTTTCAACCGATTCAACCCATTCCAACTTTATTCACTTTGTTCACCTTATGCTTACCATATTCACCCCCTTCACCCCCGCTTCCACAATTCAACCCTTGACCCCCACTGCCAGAGTGGCGGCCATCTTGGATTGACCCTGAAGTGCCCCAATGAACCCGGGATGAACTGGAAGTGCCCCAAATCAAACCGGAATTGACCCCAAATGAACCGGAAGTGACCTCAGGTAAACCGGAAGTGACCCCAAATCAAACCGGAAGTGACCCCAAATCAAAACGGAAGTGACCCTTTTCAACCGGAAGTGACCTTTTTAAACCGGAAGTGACCCCAAATAAACCGGAAGTGACCTCAGCTAGACCGGAAGTGCCTCTAATCAAACCGGAAGTGACCCAAATCAAACCGGAAATGACCATATTTCAACATTAAGTGCCCTAAATACCTACATTTGCGCTAACTTTTGGAAATTTTGCCCGATTAAACCCATTTCAAAATTTTAACCCCAAAAGTGAACCTCCTGAAGCCGTTTTTTTCCTTTTGTTCCAAATTTCTGAAACTTTTGGTGCAATTTTTTTTCTTTTAATTCCCATTCATTCTCTATTAGGATTCAAGATTTGCTCTAACTTCTACATTTTTTAACCGATTCAACTCGTTCCAACTTTCAACTGTTCCTCTTTTGCCTTCCTATTCCACAACTTCCCACTTACCAAAAATTCTCTACAATTTTGTTTTTCTACTCTAATTTCTACATTTTCAACTTATTCAACCCATTCTACCTTTCAACTGTTCATCATTTTCCTACCTATTCCACAACTTCCCACTTACCCAAAATTCCAAATTTTCAATTTTGAAATTCACACCCAATTTTCCCAAATTTCCTTTTTCCCTTGTAATTTCTACATTTTTCAACCGATTCAACTCTTTTCAACATCATTCTGCAACATTCCCCAAGTAGTTATTCAACCTCTTCACCTTCACACGCAATTTCTTCAGGAATTGCAAATTCTAGTTATTATTATTCTACTTATTCCGCTCACTTTTTTGACGCTTAACTCCTTCCACATACTTCAACCGATTCACTCCGTTCCACTTTTCACTTATTCCAAATATTCATGACACGGCTGCTTACATTTTTTTTGTTCGAAAAATTTTCCGTTTTCGCAAAATTCACGATTTTGTGGCATTTTTTTCCCCATTCATTCTTAATGGCAGATTCAACATTTCACATTTTTGTTGTTCCAGTTTGAAATTCACTTATTTCAACACATTCAAATCACATTGGGGACATTCCCAAACTTGCCAAATTCAAAAATTTCACGTTTTCACTTTTAAAATTTGCACAAAATTTTGCAAAATTTCACAAAATTTAGTTTTTCACTTCTAGTTTCTACATTTTTCCACCGATTCAACTCGTTCCAACTTTCAACTGTTCATCTTTTGCCTACCTATTCCACACCTTCCCACTTAGCAAAATTTCCAAATTTTCAATTTTGAAATTCACACCAAATTATCCCAAAATTTAGTTTTTCCCTTCTAATTTCTACATTTTTCAACCGATTCAACCCATTCCAACTTTATTCACTTTGTTCACCTTATGCTTACCATATTCACCCCCTTCACCCCCACTTCCACAATTCAACCCTTGACCCCCACTTCCAGAGTGGCGGCCATCTTGGATTGACCCTGAAGTGCCCCAATGAACCCGGAATGAACTGGAAGTGCCCCAAATCAAACCGGAATTGACCCCAAATGAACCGGAAGTGACCTCAGGTAAACCGGAAGTGACCCCAAATCAAACCGGAAGTGACCCCAAATCAAACCGGAAGTGACCTTTTTAAACCGGAAGTGACCCCAAATAAACCGGAAGTGACCTCAGCTAGACCGGAAGTGCCTCTAATCAAACCGGAAGTGACCTAAATAGACCGGAAGTGCCTCTAATCAAACCGGAAGTGACCTAAAGAGACCGGAAGTGACCCAAATCAAACCGGAAGTGACCCCAAATGAACCGGAAGTGACCTCAGGTAAACCGGAAGTGACCCCAAATCAAACCGGAAGTGACCTTTTTCAACCGGAAGTGACCTTTTTCAACCGGAAGTGACCCCAAATAAACCGGAAGTGACCTCAGCTGGACCGGAAGTGCCTCTAATCAAACCGGAAGTGACCCAAATCAAACCGGAAATGACCATATTTCAACATTAAGTGCCCTAAATACCTACATTTGCGCTAACTTTTGCAAATTTTGCCCGATTAAACCCATTTCAACATTTTAACCCCAAAAGTGAACCTCCTGAAGCCGTTTCTTTCCTTTTGTTCCAAATTTCAGAAACTTTTGGTGCAATTTTTTTTTCTTTTAATTCCCATTCATTCTCTATTAGGATTCAAGATTTGCTCTAACTTCTACATTTTTTAACCGATTCAACTCGTTCCAACTTTCAACTGTTCCTCTTTTGCCTTCCTATTCCACAACTTCCCACTTACCAAAAATTCTCTACAATTTTGTTTTTCTACTCTAATTTCTACATTTTCAACTTATTCAACCCATTCCACCTTTCAACTGTTCATCATTTTCCTACCTATTCCACAACTTCCCACTTACCCAAAATTCCAAATTTTCAATTTTGAAATTCACACCCAATTTTCCCGAATTTCCTTTTTCCCTTGTAATTTCTACATTTTTCAACCGATTCAACTCTTTTCAACATCATTCTGCAACATTCCCCAAGTATTTATTCAACCTCTTCACCTTCACACGCAATTTCTTCAGGAATTGCAAATTCTAGTTATTATTATTATTCTACTTATTCCGCTCACTTTTTTGACGCTTAACTCCTTCCACATACTTCAACCGATTCACTCCGTTCCACTTTTCACTTATTCCAAATATTCATGACACGGCTGCTTACATTTTTTTTGTTCGGAAAATTTTCCGTTTTCACAAAATTCACGATTTTGTGGCATTTTTTTCCCCATTCATTCTTAATGGCAGATTCAACATTTCACATTTTTGTTGTTCCAGTTTGAAATTCACTTATTTCAACACATTCAAATCACATTGGGGACATTCCCAAACTTGCCAAATTCAAAAATTTCACGTTTTCACTTTTAAAATTTGCACAAAATTTTGCAAAATTTCACAAAATTTAGTTTTTCACTTCTAGTTTCTACATTTTTCCACCGATTCAACTCGTTCCAACTTTCAACTGTTCATCTTTTGCCTACCTATTCCACACCTTCCCACTTAGCACAATTTCCAAATTTTCAATTTTGAAATTGACACCAAATTTTCCCCAAATTTAGTTTTTCCCTTCTAATTTCTACATTTTTCAACCGATTCAACCCATTCCAACTTTATTCACTTTGTTCACCTTATGCTTACCATATTCACCCCCTTCACCCCCACTTCCACAATTCAACCCTTGACCCCCACTTCCAGAGTGGCGGCCATCTTGGATTGACCCTGAAGTGCCCCAATGAACCCGGAATGAACTGGAAGTGCCCCAAATCAAACCGGAATTGACCCCAAATGAACCGGAAGTGACCTCAGGTAAACCGGAAGTGACCCCAAATCAAACCGGAAGTGACCCCAAATCAAACCGGAAGTGACCTTTTTAAACCGGAAGTGACCCCAAATAAACCGGAAGTGACCTCAGCTAGACCGGAAGTGCCTCTAATCAAACCGGAAGTGACCCAAATAGACCGGAAGTGACCCAAATCAAACCGGAAGTGACCATATTTCAACATTAAGTGCCCTAAATACCTACATTTGCGCTAACTTTTGCAAATTTTGCCCGATTAAACCCATTTCAACATTTTAACCCCAAAAGTGAACCTCCTAAAGCTGTTTTTTTTCCTTTTGTTCCAAATTTCAAAAAATTTTGGTGCAATTTTTTTTCTTTTAATTCCCATTCATTCTCTATTAGGATTCAAGATTTGCTCTAACTTCTACATTTTTTAACCGATTCAACTTGTTCCAACTTTGAACTGTTCTTCTTTTGCCTTCCTATTCCACAACTACCCACTTACCAAAAATTCTCTACAATTTTGTTTTTCTAATCTAATTTCTACATTTTTCTACTTATTCAACCCATTCCACCTTTCAACTGTTCATCATTTTCCTACCTATTCCACAACTTCCCACTTACCCAAAATTCCAAATTTTCAATTTTGTAACACACCCAATTTTCCCAAATTTCCTTTTTCCCTTGTAATTTCTACATTTTTCAACCGATTCAACTCTTTTCAACATCATTCTGCAACATTCCCCAAGTATTTATTCAACCTCTTCACCTTCACACGCAATTTCTTCAGGAATTGCAAATTCTAGTTATTATTATTATTATTCTACTTATTCCGCTCACTTTTTTGTCCGTTAACTACTTCCACATACTTCAACCGATTCACTCCATTCCACTTTTCACTGATTCCAAATATTCATGACACGGGTGCTTACATTTTTTTCGTTCAAAAAATTTTCCGTTTTCGCAAAATTCACAAAATTCCGGCAAATTCTTCCCCATTCATTCTTAATGGCAGATTCAACATTTCACATTTTTGTTGTTCCAGTTTGAAATTCACTTATTTCAACACATTCAAATCACATTTGGGACATTCCCAAACTTGCCAAATTCACAAATTTCACGTTTTCACTTTTAAAATTTGCACAAAATTTTGCAAAATTTCACAAAATTTAGTTTTTCACTTCTAATTTCTACATTTTTCCACCGATTCAACTCGTTCCAACTTTCAACTGTTCATCTTTTGCCTACCTATTCCACACCTTCCCACTTAGCAAAATTTCCAAATTTTCAATTTTGAAATTCACACCAAATTTTCCAAAAATTTAGTTTTTCCCTTCTAATTTCTATATTTTTCGACCGATTCAACCCATTCCAACTTTATTCACTTTGTTCACCTTATGCTTACCATATTCACCCCCTTCACCCCCACTTCCACAATTCAACCCTTGACCCCCACTTCCAGAGTGGCGGCCATCTTGGATTGACCCTGAAGTGCCCCAATGTACGCGGAATGAACCGGAAGTGCCCCAAATCAAACCGGGATTGACCCCAAATGAACCGGAAGTGACCTCAGGTAAACCGGAAGTGACCCCAAATCAAACCGGAAGTGACCCCAAATCAAACCGGAAGTGACCTTTTTCAACCGGAAGTGACCTTTTTAAACCGGAAGTGACCCCAAATAAACCGGAAGTGACCTGAGCTAGACCGGAAGTGCCTCTAATCAAACCGGAAGTGACCCAAATCAAACCGGAAATGACCATATTTCAACATTAAGTGCCCTAATTACCTACATTTGCGCTAACTTTTGCAAATTTTGCCCGATTAAACCCATTTCAACATTTTAACCCCAAAAGTGAACCTCCTGAAGCCGTTTTTTTCCTTTTGTTCCAAATTTCAGAAACTTTTGGTGCATTTTTTTTTCTTTTAATTCCCATTCATTCTCTATTAGGATTCAAGATTTGCTCTAACTTCTACATTTTTTAACTGATTCAACTCGTTCCAACTTTCAACTGTTCCTCTTTTGCCTTCCTATTCCACAACTTCCCACTTACCAAAAATTCTCTACAATTTTGTTTTTCTACTCTAATTTCTACATTTTCAACTTATTCAACCCATTCCACCTTTCAACTGTTCATCATTTTCCTACCTATTTCACAACTTCCCACTTACCCAAAATTCCAAATTTTCAATTTTGAAATTCACACCCAATTTTCCCAAATTTCCTTTTTCCCTTGTAATTTCTACATTTTTCAACCGATTAAACTCTTTTCAACATCATTCTGCAGCATTCCCCAAGTATTTATTCAACCTCTTCACCTTCACACGCAATTTCTTCAGGAATTGCAAATTCTAGTTATTATTATTATTCTACTTATTCCGCTCACTTTTTTGACGCTTAACTCCTTCCACATACTTCAACCGATTCACTCCGTTCCACTTTTCACTTATTCCAAATATTCATGACACGGCTGCTTACATTTTTTTTGTTCGAAAAATTTTCCGTTTTCACAAAATTCACGATTTTGTGGCATTTTTTTCCCCATTCATTCTTAATGGCAGATTCAACATTTCACATTTTTGTTGTTCCAGTTTGAAATTCACTTATTTCAACACATTCAAATCACATTGGGGACATTCCCAAACTTGCCAAATTCAAAAATTTCACGTTTTCACTTTTAAAATTTGCACAAAATTTTGCAAAATTTCACAAAATTTAGTTTTTCACTTCTAGTTAGTGTGAAGGTGAAGACCTTCACACTATTGTTATTGCTGTCCTTTATTAGTGTGAAGGTGAAGACCTTCACACTATTGTTATTGCTGTCCTTTATTATTATTATTATTATTATTATTATTCTACTTATTCCGCTCACTTTTTTGACGCTTAACTCCTTCCACATACTTCAACCGATTCACTCCGTTCCACTTTTCACTTATTCCAAATATTCATGACACGGCTGCTTACATTTTTTTTGTTCGAAAAATTTTCCGTTTTCACAAAATTCACGATTTTGTGGCATTTTTTTCCCCATTCATTCTTAATGGCAGATTCAACATTTCACATTTTTGTTGTTCCAGTTTGAAATTCACTTATTTCAACACATTCAAATCACATTGGAGACATTCCCAAACTTGCCAAATTAAAAAATTTCACGTTTTCACTTTTAAAATTTGCACAAAATTTTGCAAAATTTCACAAAATTTAGTTTTTCACTTCTAGTTTCTACATTTTTCCACCGATTCAACTCGTTCCAACTTTCAACTGTTCATCTTTTGCCTACCTATTCCACACCTTCCCACTCCTATTCCACACCTTCCCACTTAGCAAAATTTCCAAATTTTCAATTTTGAAATTCACACCAAATTTTCCCAAAATTTAGTTTTTCCCTTCTAATTTCTACATTTTTCAACCGATTCAACCCATTCCAACTTTATTCACTTTGTTCACCTTATGCTTACCATATTCACCCCCTTCACCCCCACTTCCACAATTCAACCCTTGACCCCCACTTCCAGAGTGGCGGCCATCTTGGATTGACCCTGAAGTGCCCCAATGAACCCGGAATGAACTGGAAGTGCCCCAAATCAAACCGGAATTGACCCCAAATGAACCGGAAGTGACCTCAGGTAAACCGGAAGTGACCCCAAATCAAACCGGAAGTGACCCCAAATCAAACCGGAAGTGACCTTTTTAAACAGGAAGTGACCCCAAATAAACCGGAAGTGACCTCAGCTAGACCGGAAGTGCCTCTAATCAAACCGGAAGTGACCTAAATAGACCGGAAGTGCCTCTAATCAAACCGGAAGTGACCTAAATAGACCGGAAGTGACCTCAGGTAAACCGGAAGTGACCCCAAATCAAACCGGAAGTGACCTTTTTAAACCGGAAGTGACCTTTTTCAACCGGAAGTGACCCCAAATAAACCGGAAGTGACCTCAGCTGGACCGGACGTGCCTCTAATCATACCGGAAGTGACCCAAATCAAACCGGAAATGACCATATTTCAACATTAAGTGCCCTAAATACCTACATTTGTGCTAACTTTTGCAAATTTTGCCCGATTAAACCCATTTCAACATTTTAACCCCAAAAGTGAACCTCCTGAAGCCGTTTCTTTCCTTTTGTTCCAAATTTCAGAAACTTTTGGTGCAATTTTTTTTCTTTTAATTCCCATTCATTCTCTATTAGGATTCAAGATTTGCTCTAACTTCTACATTTTTTAACCGATTCAACTCGTTCCAACTTTCAACTGTTCCTCTTTTGCCTTCCTATTCCACAACTTCCCACTTACCAAAAATTCTCTACAATTTTGTTTTTCTACTCTAATTTCTACATTTTCAACTTATTCAACCCATTCCACCTTTCAACTGTTCATCATTTTCCTACCTATTCCACAACTTCCCACTTACCCAAAATTCCAAATTTTCAATTTTGAAATTCACACCCAATTTTCCCAAATTTCCTTTTTCCCTTGTAATTTCTACATTTTTCAACCGATTCAACTCTTTTCAACATCATTCTGCAACATTCCCCAAGTATTTATTCAACCTCTTCACCTTCACACGCAATTTCTTCAGGAATTGCAATTTCTAGTTATTATTATTATTATTCTACTTATTCCCCTCACTTTTTTGTCCGTTAACTACTTCCACATACTTCAACCGATTCACTCCATTCCACTTTTCCCTGATTCCAAATATTCATGACACGGGTGCTTACATTTTTTTCGTTCAAAAAATTTTCCGTTTTCGCAAAATTCACAAAATTCCGGCAAATTCTTCCCCATTCATTCTTAATGGCAGATTCAACATTTCACATTTTTGTTGTTCCAGTTTGAAATTCACTTATTTCAACACATTCAAATCACATTGGGGACATTCCCAAACTTGCCAAATTAAAAAAATTCACGTTTTCACTTTTAAAATTTGCACAAAATTTTGCAAAATTTCACTAAATTTAGTTTTTCACTTCTAATTTCTACATTTTTCCACCGATTCAACTCGTTCCAACTTTCAACTGTTCATCTTTTGCCTACCTATTCCACCCCTTCCCACTTAGCAAAATTTCCAAATTTTCAATTTTGAAATTCACACCAAATTTTCCGAAAATTTAGTTTTTCCCTTCTAATTTCTATATTTTTCGACCGATTCAACCCATTCCAACTTTATTCACTTTGTTCACCTTATGCTTACCATATTCACCCCCTTCACCCCCACTTCCACAATTCAACCCTTGACCCCCACTTCCAGAGTGGCGGCCATCTTGGATTGACCCTGAAGTGCCCCAATGTACGCGGAATGAACTGGAAGTGCCCCAAATCAAACCGGGATTGACCCCAAATGAACCGGAAGTGACCTCAGGTAAACCGGAAGTGACCCCAAATCAAACCGGAAGTGACCCCAAATCAAACCGGAAGTGACCTTTTTAAACCGGAAGTGACCTTTTTAAACCGGAAGTGACCTCAAATAAACCGGAAGTGACCTCAGCTAGACCGGAAGTGCCTCTAATCAAACCGGAAGTGACCCAAATCAAACCGGAAATGACCATATTTCAACATTAAGTGCCCTAAATACCTACATCTGCGCTAACTTTTGCAAATTTTGCCCGATTAAACCCATTTCAACATTTTAACCCCAAAAGTGAACCTCCTGAAGCCGTTTTTTTCCTTTTGTTCCAAATTTCAGAAACTTTTGATGCATTTTTTTTTCTTTTAATTCCCATTCATTCTCTATTAGGATTCAAGATTTGACCTAACTTCTACATTTTTTAACCGATTCAACTCGTTCCAACTTTCAACTGTTCCTCTTTTGCCTTCCTATTCCACAACTTCCCACTTACCAAAAATTCTCTACAATTTTGTTTTTCTACTCTAATTTCTACATTTTCAACTTATTCAACCCATTCCACCTTTCAACTGTTCATCATTTTCCTACCTATTCCACAACTTCCCACTTACCCAAAATTCCAAATTTTCAATTTTGAAATTCACACCCAATTTTCCCAAATTTCCTTTTTCCCTTGTAATTTCTACATTTTTCAACCGATTCAACTCTTTTCAACATCATTCTGCAACATTCCCCAAGTATTTATTCAACCTCTTCACCTTCACACGCAATTTCTTCAGGAATTGCAAATTCTAGTTAGTGTGAAGGTGAAGACCTTCACACTATTGTTATTGCTGTCCTTTATTATTATTATTATTATTATTATTATTCTACTTATTCCGCTCACTTTTTTGACGCTTAACTCCTTCCACATACTTCAACCGATTCACTCCGTTCCACTTTTCACTTATTCCAAATATTCATGACACGGCTGCTTACATTTTTTTTGTTCGAAAAATTTTCCGTTTTCACAAAATTCACGATTTTGTGGCATTTTTTTCCCCATTCATTCTTAATGGCAGATTCAACATTTCACATTTTTGTTGTTCCAGTTTGAAATTCACTTATTTCAACACATTCAAATCACATTGGGGACATTCCCAAACTTGCCAAATTCAAAAATTTCACGTTTTCACTTTTAAAATTTGCACAAAATTTTGCAAAATTTCACAAAATTTAGTTTTTCACTTCTAGTTTCTACATTTTTCCACCGATTCAACTCGTTCCAACTTTCAACTGTTCATCTTTTGCCTACCTATTCCACACCTTCCCACTTAGCAAAATTTCCAAATTTTCAATTTTGAAATTCACACCAAATTTTCCCAAAATTTAGTTTTTCCCTTCTAATTTCTACATTTTTCAACCGATTCAACCCATTCCAACTTTATTCACTTTGTTCACCTTATGCTTACCATATTCACCCCCTTCACCCCCACTTCCACAATTCAACCCTTGACCCCCACTTCCAGAGTGGCGGCCATCTTGGATTGACCCTGAAGTGCCCCAATGAACCCGGAATGAACTGGAAGTGCCCCAAATCAAACCGGAATTGACCCCAAATGAACCGGAAGTGACCTCAGGTAAACCGGAAGTGACCCCAAATCAAACCGGAAGTGACCCCAAATCAAACCGGAAGTGACCTTTTTAAACCGGAAGTGACCCCAAATAAACCGGAAGTGACCTCAGCTAGACCGGAAGTGCCTCTAATCAAACCGGAAGTGACCCAAATAGACCGGAAGTGACCCAAATCAAACCGGAAGTGACCATATTTCAACATTAAGTGCCCTAAATACATACATTTGCGCTAACTTTCGCAAATTTTGCCCGATTAAACCCGTTTCAACATTTTAACCCCAAAAGTGAACCTCCTGAAGCCTTTTTTTCCTTTTGTCCCAAATTTCAAAAAATTTTGGTGCAATTTTTTTTTCTTTTAATTCCCATTCATTCTCTATTAGGATTCAAGTTTTGCTCTAACTTCTACATGTTTTAACCGATTCAATTCGTTCCAACTTTCAACTGTTCATCTTTTGCCTTCCTATTCCACAATTTCCCACTTACCAAAAATTCTCTGCAATTTTGTTTTTCTACTCTAATTTCTACATTTTTCAACTTATTCAAGCCATTCCACCTTTCAACTGTTCATCATTTTCCTACCTATTCCACAACTTCCCACTTACCCAAAATTCCAAATTTTCAATTTTGAAATTCACACCCAATTTTCCCAAATTTCCTTTTTCCCTTGTAATTTCTACATTTTCAACCGATTCAAGTCTTTTCAACATCATTCTGCAACATTCCCCAAGTATTTATTCAACCTCTTCACCTTCACACGCAATTTCTTCAGGAATTGCAAATTCTAGTTATTATTATTATTCTACTTATTCCGCTCACTTTTTTGACGCTTAACTCCTTCCACATACTTCAACCGATTCACTCCGTTCCACTTTTCACTTATTCCAAATATTCATGACACGGCTGCTTACATTTTTTTTGTTCGAAAAATTTTCCGTTTTCACAAAATTCACGATTTTGTGGCATTTTTTTCCCCATTCATTCTTAATGGCAGATTCAACATTTCACATTTTTGTTGTTCCAGTTTGAAATTCACTTATTTCAACACATTCAAATCACATTGGGGACGTTCCCAAACTTGCCAAATTCAAAAATTTCACGTTTTCACTTTTAAAATTTGCACAAAATTTTGCAAAATTTCACAAAATTTAGTTTTTCACTTCTAGTTTCTACATTTTTCCACCGATTCAACTCGTTCCAACTTTCAACTGTTCATCTTTTGCCTACCTATTCCACACCTTCCCACTTAGCAAAATTTCCAAATTTTCAATTTTGAAATTCACACCAAATTTTCCCAAAATTTAGTTTTTCCCTTCTAATTTCTACATTTTTCAACCGATTCAACCCATTCCAACTTTATTCACTTTGTTCACCTTATGCTTACCATATTCACCCCCTTCACCCCCACTTCCACAATTCAACCCTTGACCCCCACTTCCAGAGTGGCGGCCATCTTGGATTGACCCTGAAGTGCCCCAATGAACCCGGAATGAACTGGAAGTGCCCCAAATCAAACCGGAATTGACCCCAAATGAACCGGAAGTGACCTCAGGTAAACCGGAAGTGACCCCAAATCAAACCGGAAGTGACCCCAAATCAAACCGGAAGTGACCTTTTTAAACCGGAAGTGACCTTTTTCAACCGGAAGTGACCCCAAATAAACCGGAAGTGACCTCGGCTGGACCGGAAGTGCCTCTAATCAAACCGGAAGTGACCCAAATCAAACCGGAAATGACCATATTTCAACATTAAGTGCCCTAAATACCTACATTTGCGCTAACTTTTGCAAATTTTGCCCGATTAAACCCATTTCAACATTTTAACCCCAAAAGTGAACCTCCTGAAGCCGTTTCTTTCCTTTTGTTCCAAATTTCAGAAACTTTTGGTGCAATTTTTTTTTCTTTTAATTCCCATTCATTCTCTATTAGGATTCAAGATGTGCTCTAACTTCTACATTTTTTAACCGATTCAACTCGTTCCAACTTTCAACTGTTCCTCTTTTGCCTTCCTATTCCACAACTTCCCACTTACCAAAAATTCTCTACAATTTTGTTTTTCTACTCTAATTTCTACATTTTCAACTTATTCAACCCATTCCACCTTTCAACTGTTCATCATTTTCCTACCTATTCCACAACTTCCCACTTACCCAAAATTCCAAATTTTCAATTTTGAAATTCACACCCAATTTTCCCAAATTTCCTTTTTCCCTTGTAATTTCTACATTTTTCAACCGATTCAACTCTTTTCAACATCATTCTGCAACATTCCCCAAGTATTTATTCAACCTCTTCACCTTCACACGCAATTTCTTCAGGAATTGCAAATTCTAGTTATTATTATTCTACTTATTCCGCTCACTTTTTTGACGCTTAACTACTTCCACATACTTCAACCGATTCACTCCATTCCACTTTTCACTGATTCCAAATATTCATGACACGGCTGCTTACATTTTTTTCGTTCAAAAAATTTTCCGTTTTCGCAAAATTCACAAAATTCCGGCAAATTCTTCCCCATTCATTCTTAATGGCAGATTCAACATTTCACATTTACGTTGCTCCAGTTTGAAATTCACTTAATTCAACACATTCAAATCACATTGGGGACATTCCCAAACTTGCCAAATTCAAAAATTTCACGTTTTCACTTTTAAAATTTGCACAAAATTTTGCAAAATTTCACAAAATTTAGTTTTTCACTTCTAGTTTCTACATTTTTCCACCGATTCAACTCGTTCCAACTTTCAACTGTTCATCTTTTGCCTACCTATTACATACCTTCCCACTTACCAAAATTTCCAAATTTTCAATTTTGAAATTCACACCAAATTTTCCAAAAATTTAGTTTTGCCCTTCTAATTTCTAAATTTTTCAACCGATTCAACCCATTCCAACTTTATTCACTTTGTTCACCTTATGCTTACCATATTCACCCCCTTCACCCCCACTTCCACTATGCTTTCACAATTCAACCCTTGACCCCCACTTCCAGAGTGGCGGCCATCTTGGATTGACCCTGAAGTGCCCCAATGAACCCGGAATGAACTGGAAGTGCCCCAAATCAAACCGGAATTGACCCCGAATGAACCGGAAGTGACCTCAGGTAAACCAGAAGTGACCCCATTTCAAACCGGAAGTGACCCCATATCAAACCGGAAGTGACATTTAAAAACCGGAAGTGACCCCAAATAAACCGGAAGTGACCTCAGCTAGACCGGATGTGCCTCTAATCAAACCGGAAGTGACCCAAATAGACCGGAAGTGACCCAAATCAAACCGGAAGTGACCATATTTCAACATTAAGTGCCCTAAATACCTACATTTGCGCTAACTTTTGCAAATTTTGCCCGATTAAACCCATTTCAACATTTTAACCCCAAAAGTGAACCTCCTAAAGCTGTTTTTTTTCCTTTTGTTCCAAATTTCAAAAACATTTGGTGCAATTTTTTTTCTTTTAATTTCCAATCATTCTCTATTAGGATTCAAGATTTGCTCTAACTTCTACATTTTTTTAACCGATTCAACTCGCTTATCATATTCACCCCCTTCACCCTCACTTCCATTGTCTTTCAAGATGGCGGCGCGTGCACACGCAGCGGCCACACTCTGTCCCGTCAGTACGGTGATTTGTTCGTCTAATGAGTGTTCGTCCGACAGTCTTATGTGTTTGTCTCGTCGTGCTTTATCGTGCTACAAGTACAGCAGGCAAGTTCTGCTCGACATCGGCAGAAGTGGGTTTTGCGGCGTTCTGGACTTTGAAGCGTCGACATTAAAGGCGCTCGGACTGCTACGTCCTGAAACGTCGCCGACCTCACCCGCTATTCCTCCCCCGGTTGGGAGCCGTCGGAAACGGTGTGCGAGGAGGCAGAAGAGGGGCAAGCGCGGAGGCGTCCGGGCCAGGCTGGCGGCCAACCCAGCGCGCCCGGCGGTGCCCTGCATTCTTCTGGCGAATGTTCGATTGCTGGACAACAAAATGGATTACGTTCGCCTGCTGAGGTCTACGAACCGGACGATGCGGAACTGCTGTGTGCTCGTGTTCACCGAGACCTGGTTGAGTGACAACATTCCGGACTCTGCCGTGCATCTGGAGCGGCTAGCGTGCTATCGGGCGGACCGTGCCATTGTACGAGGGGGAAAGTCGCGAGGAGGTGGAATATGCGTCTACATCCGAGAAGAATGGTGCCGGGACTCTGTGGTGGTATGTAAGCACTGCTCGCCGCTTGTGGAGTTTGTGATCATTAAGTGCCGTCCTTTTTATCTGCCGAGGGAATTTACCGCGATTCTGCTAGTCGCGGTATACATCCCGCCTTCCAACATCGAAGGCGACAGGATCGCGGCGCTTGGTGAACTGTACCAGGCTGTCAGTGAACAGCAAACAGCGCACCCTAACGGTTTCACCATCTTCGCTGGAGACTTCAATCATGACAACCTGAAGTCTTTTTTCCCGAGGCTTCACCAGCATGTTACTTTTCCGACACGTGGAGACAGCTTCCTGGACCTAGTCTACTCGGCGCAAAAGGGAGCTTTCAAAGCCACCCCCATCTGGGGCTTTCTGACCATCTCACCGTTTTGCTTTTGCCCGCATACAGACAATTGGTAAAGGCATCCAGGCCGGTTCGGAGGCGGGTTCGGGTGTGGCCTGAGGGTGCCTCCGATACACTTCGTGACTGCTTCGACACCACTGAATGGGACTTGTTTAAGCAGGCAGCCACCTACAACGATTGGACGGACATAGAGGAGTAAACTGACTCTGTTACCTCTTACATCACGAAGTGCATCGATGATGTGACTTGCTCGAAATCCGTCGTCACTCGCGCGAACTGGAAGCCGTGGCTGACGGGGGCTGTCCTCAGACTGTTGAGGGCCAGGGACAAGGCTTTCAGAGCGGGGGATGAGGCTGGCTTGAGGACAGCGAGGGCCGACCTGTCCCGAGGCATCAAAGAAGCGAAGAAGGCGTTCTCGTGCAAGGTCTCCACCCACTTCAAGGACAGCAAGGACGCACGTAGCCTTTGGCGGGGCATTCAGACCATCACGAACTACAAGCCCGCGCCGAGGAGCTGTGAAGGCGACGTCCGTCTGCTGAACGATCTGAACCGCTTCTTTGCTCGCTTCGACGCCCAGAACAGCACTTGCCCGCTGAAGACCACTCCCCCCCCACACGAGCAGCCCCTGCGCCTCTCTGCCGACGGTGTGAGGAGGGCGCTTGCCGCTATTGACACCCGTAAGGCGGCGGGCCCTGACAACATCCCGGGTCGAGCGCTGAAGGACTGCGCTGGGGAGCTGTCGGGTGTCTTTACGGACATCTTTAACGTTTCCCTGCAGCACGCCATCGTCCCCTCGTGTTTCAAGGCTGCCACCATCGTTCCTGTGCCGAAGAAACCTGCACCGTCCTGCTTCAATGACTACCGCCCCGTGGCACTGACGCCATACATCATGAAGTGCTTTGAGCGGCTTGTCATGGAGCACATCAAGTCCGTTCTCCCCCCCACCATTGACCCTTTCCAGTTTGCGTACCGTGCCAAGCGGTCCTCTGAGGATGCCATCTGCTCTGCCCTCCACTCGGCCCTCACCCACCTGGAGAGAAAGGACTCATATGTGAGGTTGCTGTTTGTGGACTTCAGCTCTGCCTTCAACACCATTGTGCCGCAGCGACTCATCTGCAAACTCGACGAGCTGGGCCTCAGTACCTCCCTCTGCAACTGGCTACTGGACTTCCTCTGTCAGAGGCCTCAGGTGGTGCGTGTTGGCGACAAAATCTCCGCCAGCATCACGCTGAGCACGGGGGCCCCCCAGGGCTGTGTGCTCAGTCCATTGCTCTTCACCCTGCTGACGCATGACTGCACTGCGACCTACAGCGACAACCGCATAGTGAAGTTTGCTGACGACACGACTCTGGTGGGTCTCATCACGAAGGGCGACAAGACTCGGTACAGGTCGGAAGTTGACCTTCTGACCACGTGGTGCAGGGACAACAACCTCCTGCTGAACGTCAATAAGACCAAGGAAATCATTGTTGACTTCCGGAAGGGTCACACAACACACCTGCCGCTGATCATCGATGGTGCTGTGGTGGAGAGGGTGAGCTGCACCAAGTTCCTCGGGGTGCACATCAGTGGTCCGCAAACACCTCGTCACTGGCAAAGAAAGCTCAGCGCCGCCTGTACTTCCTGCGGAAGCTCAGGCGTGCATGTGCTCCTCAGGCAGTCCTGTCTACATTCTACCGTGGCACCATTGAGAGCGTCCTCACCAGTTGCATCGCTGTCTGGGGTGGTAACTGCACTGAACAGAACTTGAAGGCCCTGCAGCGCATAGTGAATACGGCTGGTAAGATTATTGGTGCTTCGCTCCCCTCCCTGAAGGACATTTACACCTCCCATCTCGCCCGCAAGGCAACCTCGATTGCCAGAGATGTGAGTCACCCGGCTCACTCTTTGTTTGACCTTCTGCCCTCTGGGAAGAGGTACAGGAGCCTGCGCTCCCGCACCACCAGACTCGCCAACAGCTTCTTTCTCCAGGCTGTTAGGGCCCTGAACTCGCTACCCCCTTCTGCGTAGCGTGCGGCACTGTTGCGCTATTTTCGGGAATGTCTGCTGTACGCGCACTTGCTCCTTTTTTTCTGCTCCTCTTATTTATTTATTTATTATTGTGTTATTTATTCATTATTTATTCAGCACGCTTTTGTTATACTTGTTTACTTGTTTGTCTGTTGTGAGCCATGTCTTGTCACCGTGGGATAGGGGGGAACGAAATTTTGGTTTCTTTGTGTGTCTTTGGCATGTGGAGAAATTGACAATAAAGCTGACTTTGACTTTGACTTTCACAATTCAATCCTTGACCCCCACTTCCAGAGTGGCGGCCATCTTGGATTGACCCTGAAGTGCCCCAATGAACCCAGAATGAACCAGAAGTGCCCCAAATCAAACCGGAAGTGACCTTAGGTAAACAGGAAGTGACCTTTTTAAACCGGAAGTGACCCTAAAGAAACCGGAAGTGATCTCAGCTAGACTGGAAGTGCCTCTAATAAAACCGGAAGTGACCCAAATAGACCGGAAGTGACCCAAATCAAACTGGAAGTGACCTGATTTCAACATTAAATTCCCTAAATACCTACATTTGCGCTAACTTTTGCAAATTTTGTACGATTAAACCGGTTTTCCTTTTGTTCCAAATTTCAAAAAGTGTTGGCGCAATTTTATTTTTTTTTAATTCCCATTCATTCTCTATAAAGATTCAAGATTTGTTCTAACTTCTACAGTTTTTTAACCGATTAAACTCGTTCCAACTTTCAACTGTTCATCTTTTGCCTTCCTATTCCACAACTTCCCATTTACCAAAACGTCTCTACAATTTTGTTTTTCTACTCTAATTTCTAAATTTTTCAACCGATTCAACCCATTCCAACTTTATTCACTCTCTTCACCGTATGATTACCATATTCACCCCCTTGACCCCCACTTCCAGTGTGGCGGCCATCTTGGATTGACCCTGAAGTGCCCCAATGAACCCAGAATGAACCGGAAGTGCCCCAAATCAAACCGGAAGTTACCTTAGGTAAACAGGAAGTGACCCCAAATCAAACCGGAAGTGACCCAAAATAAACAGGAAGTGACCTTTTTAAACCGGAAGCTACCCCAAAAAAACCGGAAGTGACCTCCGCTAAACCGGAAGTGACATATTTAAAACCGGAAGTGACCTGAATCAAACCGGAAGTGACCTTATTTCAACACAAAGTGCCCCGAATAGCTACATTTGTGATAACTTTTACAATTTTTGTCCGATTAAACCCGTTTCAACATTTTAACCCCAAAAGTGAACCTCCTGAAGCCATATATTTTGTTTCGTTTCAAATTTCAAAACATTTTGGCGCAATTGCTTTTTCTTTTAAATTCCCATTCATTCTCTATGGGGATTCAACATTTGCTCTAACTTCTACATTTTTTAACCGATTCAACCCATTCCAACTTTCAACTGTTCATCTTTTGCCTACCTGTTCCACAATTTCCCACTTACCAAAAATTCCAAACTTTCAAATTTGAAATTCAACCAAATTCTCCAAAATTTCGTTTTTCAACTCTAAATTCTACATTTTTCAACCGATTCACCCCGTTCAAACTTTCAACTGTTCATCATTTTCCTACGTATTCCACAACTTCCCACTTACCACTTCACCACAAATTCTCCAAAATGTCATTTTACACTTCTAATTTCCAAATTTCTCAAGTAATTCAAATCATTTCAACATCATTCGGCATCATTCCCCAACAAGTAATTCAAAGTTATTGCATTTTCTAGTTTATCTTATAACTCATATTTTGATGTCAGATTCATCAGATGTTTTCAGTCTACAGCAAAACTAAATGGACAAGCCTCACTTCACTGTACCAATACTGTATGATAAATCACACGATTACCCCGCTGTCCCCACGACCTCCCCACCACACCCACCTGTACACGTATAGTCTCACAAAAACACATAGGTGAAGATTGCTATTTTGAAATTAAGGAGTTTTATATTGTCTTCAAAATAGAAACAGCAATCAGAGAAATAATAACAGAAATGTGTAATTACAAATAGCAAAGTAACAGGAATTAAAGATGTGAGTTAAGAACTTTACACTATACAACTATTATTCTGAGGGAGTCCAACACTTCAGTATACACTTATGGCAATGGATGGAATTTTCAAATTGCAAAGGGTGGAATTTTGATTTTTTTTAAATATATTGTACTGTAAGTTTAGTGCTTAAGTGCAGTCCACTTGTTAACAAATCATAAAACGTGAAAAGTTGAAGTGATGAAGCCACAAATTGGTTTGCATTCTTGTTGTAATATTATTTATGACTTAAGTTTATGCCACACGTTTTGTGAAGTTGTCGTAGTGAACCCTTAAAAGATTGCAGGTGTTAAGAAAACGACTTTAATGAAGGAGATAAGTAAACTGTCTTTCATATTATGTTATGGTTCATTCATGTTTATTTTTAATGTTAGCCTAACCTATAAAAGCAAACATTTTTGTATATTAAGTCCTATGATGTTTATTGTAATATAGATTAATTTATTGTTTGTTTACATGGGAAGAGAGTCTTGAAAAAAATAATATTAAACTGCAATTTGTTTTTATTGTTCAGCCAAATATTAGAATTTGATGAATAAATACAATACCAATAATTTTCTGTACCTTTTCAGCCTGAGCCTCCAGTGACTTCAAGTTGTTGGTGACATTTTTCAATTCTTCCTCAAGATCACCTGATTTACTGAGCAATGATGGAAAGAGGAAAACAAGAGGGAAGAAAAAGAGTAACTAGAAAAGTAGGACAGTAAAGGAGAACAAAGATTGATCTAAAATACTGGAATTTCCACTGAATAGTGTGCTTATAATTTTGTGTCTGCCTCACTTGAATTAAAATACTATAAACCCCCAAAAAAAGTTCACGGTAAAGCAAATAGGTGATGACGGGTTTGATACGAGAACGTATCAGATATACAGTATATAGATCCAAAATTCTATACACAATATAGTACGTTTTCCTTTTTTCATATTCCCATGGAGACTTTTGTCAAATGGGTTATTGCTGCACTATTGTATGATAAAAACAAAATGGATGAAGAAACAACATAAATACATTGCAATAAAATCATTGCATCAGAAAAAGTTGCTTAAAAAATAAACAACCTTTTTTGTCTTTTTGGTGCTGGTAACTTCACTTAACACATACTTTGTGAACATCATCATCGGTTTAAAGTCCGTTTTCCAGGCGCCGCTGGGTTGGACTGGGTTCTTGATATGGCTTTCTTCCACCGGGAACGGTCCATGGCCATCTCGTGGTTGATGCCGAGTGCCTTCATGTCAGCTGACACGGTCGTCTGCCAGGTCTTTTTAGGTCGGCCACTGGGTCTTGTTCCCTCTACGTTATACGACATAACTTTCTTCACCCAGTCGTTCTCGTCCTTCCTCACTACATGTCCGTACCATCGCAGTCTGCCTCTCCTCACCACATCCACTATGGCCTCCACTCCCATCTTCTTTCTCAGCTCTGCACTGTTTTTTTCTCCCTCATTGACACACCACACATCCATCTGATCATCCCCCTTTCTGCTCTGTTTAGTTTGTCTTCGTGTTCTGTTTTCAGGGCCCATGCCTCACTTCCGTACATCATACTACTTCTGACGCAGGCTGAGTACACTTGGCCTCTCATCTTCAGGGATGGGGCCTTAGATGTTAAGAAGGGCATGAGTTCCCTGAATTTCTTCCACCCGCTTCTCACCCTTGTGGTCACTGCTAGGTCCACCCCCCCCCCACCCCCCCATCAGCGTTAAGCATGTCTCCAAGGTAGCAGAAGCTGTCCACCACCTCGTACATCTCCCCATCTACTATGAGCCCATCTTGCTCAGCTGGGTCTGCTTCGGCGACTTCTCCCCTGCACCGCTTGCATTTGAAGGTCTCACTTGCAGCTAGTAGGCTGCCTTTTACTCCGCTGCATCTCCGGTGTACCCATCTCTGACAACCCTTGCACCGGATAGAGTTGGCTTGCACCCCCTTCCCGCAAACTCCACATGGCCATGCTCCTGACTGTGGTACCACTCCCAGGCCAGCACCACCGACCATGACCTTTGATTTTGCCGCATTCACCTTCATTCCTTTCACTTCCAGGCAGGTCTTCCAGGCTGCTAGCTTCCTAGCTAGGTCTTCTCGACTGTGAGCCATCAATACCAGGTCATCCGCGTAGCGCAGCTCCCATGGTAGTCCACCCCTCACTTCCCTTGATACCACATCCATCACGATAGGAAACAATAATGGGCTGAGCACTGGTGCACCCCTACCCTTACTTCAAACCCATTACTGTCGCCAACTCCTGTTCTAACAGCTGTGCATGCTCTGCAGTAGAGAGTTATCACAGCCTTAACCAGTCCCTCTTCCACGCCCGACTTCCTTAGGGCCCATCTCACCACCTCCCTTGGCACCCTGTCGAATGCTTTTTCCAGGTCAACAAAAGCGAAGTACAACCTCTTCCTCTTCTCCTGGTGTTTCTTTTGCATCTGTCGGATGACAAAAATTGCGTCTGTTGTACCTTTACCAGGCATGAAGCCATACTGCATCTTGTCCACCTCTACCCGTGATCTCACCCTCCTTTCCAACACCCTCTCTAACAACTTCATTCCATGCTCCAGCAGCTTTATGGCCCTGTATGACCCGCATGCGAGTGGGTCCCCCTTCCCTTTGAATAGCGGCACCAGGACGCTTCTTGTCCAGTCCTCCGGAATGTGCCCCTCAGCGATGACACTGTTACACAGGTCAGTCATCCACTGCACACCGACGTCTCCCGCTGCCTTAAGCATCTCTGCCACCACTCCAGATGGTCCAGCTGCCTTTCCATCCTTCATGGCCTTCATGGCTTTCCCCACTTCTGTTCGCGTGATCAGGCCACATTCACCCTCCACTTCGTCGCATCCCACCTCTCCATCCCAGTAGTTCTCCACATTCAGCAGCTTCTCCATGTACCTTTGCCATACTTCCTTCACTCCTCTGTTGTCTGTCACGATGTTGCCATCCTCATCCTTTACACAGTTTGCACTGGTCACATCACGTCTCTCCTTAACCATTTGCTTTGCTATCTTGAATAAGCTCTTTCGTCCTCTCTCATTCTCCAATTCACTTGCAAATTCTTTCCTCTTGGTCTCTTGGGCCTCCCACACTGCTGTCCGTGACGCCCTCTTTGCCTCTACATACCGCGCTCGGTCTGCCTCCCTTTTAGATTTCTTCCATACTTTATGGCACCTCCTCTTCTCATTCACCACTCTTTTGACGCTGTCATTCCACCACTATGTCTCTCTTTGTCTTGCTTTACCCTTTGACCATCCGCACACCTCCTCTGTAGCTTCAAGCAGAGCTTTCTTCATTGCCTGCCACTTGCCATCCACACCACCGACTCCATCTCCTCCACTTCTTCTGCTATATGCTCAATCTTCTCCCTAAACTTGTTTTTACTCCCTGCGCTATGTAGCTTCCACACTTTCAACTTGGGAGGATGCTTCTTAGCCCCCACCATCTTGATTCGCAGAGTTAGGTCTCCGATGGCTAGGCGATGCTGAGACACACACTCTTCTCCGGGGATTGCCTTGGCATCCCTGACCAGGAAACGGTCCTCCTTTCTGACCATGATGTAATCTATTGTGCTCTTGTAGCCACCCGAACTGTATGTTACTAATTTGGCTTCGTCCTTCTTGAAAAGGGTGTTGCACAGCACCAGCTCCAGTGCGTCACCGAACTCTAGGATTCTCTCTCCCTCTGCGTTCCGCATGCCTACCCCTGTCCCCCATGTACCCCCTCAAAGCCATCTGACTCCCTCCCCACGTGTTCATTCAGATCACCTCCCAGAATTATGACCTCATTCTGGGGCAGGGATGTCAAAGTCAAACACACCGAGGGCCAAAAAAACAAATTTGCTACAAGCCGAGGGCCGGACTGGTTCAATGTTTATTAAAATATATCGGAATGATTGCACATAGCCTTTTGAACTAAGACCTAACACAGTGTACATTATTTAATGATTAAATGAATATGGCAATATTTTGTTATGGCTCTGTCAGTAACTTCAAGGGAAAACATTTTCAACAGCCAAACAGCAAAAAATTCAATTGTTTTAAAAACAAAATGTGTTTCTTAATATCAACATAAATGCATAAGTAAAAGTGCATGCATTATAAACTGAAAATGTATTATTGTGCTGCTCTATGATCTACCGATCATTGCTTTCAAATCGTAAAATAAAAAAATAATCAAATCAGTTGTATTCTTTCTCATGGCTCTTATCTGCAATTTTCCCTTGGTCCATTCAACTGAAAAATAAATATAAATAAATAAAATTCAAAAATTTACGGCACACAGACAAAACAATACTTTCTTCAAAGAAAAATCACGTCTTGTAGAAACAAATGTAAAAATGTAACCGAATTAAAAAACGCAAAATACGTTGCTGTTCTGTGATGCTCACTTGTCTGAGGCTGAGCCTGATACTTAGAGGTGTCTCATTGTTTGTACAAGTTCATCAATGTTCGGGGTTAGGCTCTGAGGCTCAAAACCCGTTTTTGATCAACTCTCCTTCTGCAAAGGGCCGGGCTGATTTGGCGATCTCTTTTGCCACAATAAAGCTAGCCTTGGCAGCAGCCTCGCTTTGTGATTTAGCATACGTGAACATAGCCTGTCTGGACTTAAGGCCTCGTTTTAATTCTTCCACCTTCTGTAGCTTTTGTTCATATTCCATATTCTTGTCTTGGTCTGTGTGTTTCTTAGACGTTTGATAGTGCCTTCTTAAATTTAATTCTTTCATTACAGCCGCATTTTCTCCACACAGAAGACACACAGGTTTGCCTCTTACCTCCGTAAACATGTACTCTGCCTCCCACCTGGCCTGAAACCCCCTGTTCTCAGCGTCCACCTTACGTTTAGCCATTTTTGAGGAGGGGGGTATCAGAAAGGTGAACTCTGCTCTGACTACTGATGAATAATGAAGCCGCTTGTGCGAGCTGCAGGGACATCGCGGGCTACCGTTGCATTGTGGGAAATGTAGTGTTGGTGCGTGCAAAACACCAGCGGGCGGCTGTGGCCTACGGGCCGGTTCTAATAGTAATTCAATATCATCCAGGGGGCCATAGATAATCAATTCGCGGGCCGGATCTGGCCCGCGGGCCGTAACTCTGACATATGTGTTCTGGGGGATCCCTGACAGCACCATGATGGCCTTGTCCCAGAACGCATCCTTCTCGTCCTGACTTCTGCCAACTTGAGGGGCATAGATTGAAATTACGTTTGTCAGGCGCTTCCCAACGATCAACTTCACAAAGATGATCCGCTCATTTACCCTGCTAATGCTTAGCACTTGATCTATCCACTTTTCAGCGATAAGTACTCCAACACCACCAGTCCCTTCATTGCAGCCTTGCCAGAAGAACTTGTACCTTCTGCCGATTGCATCCAGCATCCTTGCACTTCTACCCTTCCATTTTGACTCCTGGACACAGCAGACATCCACCCTTCTCCTGTGTAGAGCCTCTACCACCTCCCCGGATCGGTGCGACATGCTGCCGATGTTCCATGTAGCCACCCTAACACATGCCCCTCTCTATTCCGGTTCAGGCCTCCCCGCAGTCCATTGGGCTGAGAGCCATCATATCCACCTGCGGTTTGGCCTCCTTTTCCATCATTCTTTTTGTCGTAAGCTGATGAAAATGCCCACGGGGTACTCAAGGCTGTACCCCGCCTCTTCTGTGTTTGTCTAGCCATTCTGAGAATATTTTTGGAGCAAAACTTTTTACAGTCGGATGCCCTTCCTGACACCAACCCAAGGGGAAATTGATCTGTAGGGGTTGACTCCCTTAGCCCATTCCTCTCCCGAGGAGCCCACTGGGCAGTGGTACTATTTAACCCATAGTTGGGAGCTGATTCGTGGGCACCAGGGCGTGTCGACACACCGGTGGGCCTGCGTGCCGCACGTCTAGGGGCCAGACCTCCTCCGAGTCCCTTGTAGTTTTGCCTGGGTACGTGTTGTACCCAGTTACCATGTGTCGCCGCGTGGAGGCACTACATAGCGCTTGCTGTTAGAGAGGCTATGTACTGGCAGGGAGAGACTTACACACTCGGCTCTCCCGTTTGCATACTGCTAGCCAGCGGTGAGGGTTGACAGTGACAAGTGACATGCACTGGGCACTCCACCAACACACTAGACGCATCACAACAACCCAACTTGGTCCTATGAAGTCAGACACAGAACGTGTAAATTGTTTATAAACCGAGTGTTAGAAAAATCCATCCATCCATCCATCCATTTTCTGAACCGCTTAGTCCCCACGGGGGTCGCGGGCGTGCTGGAGCCTATCCCAGCCGTCATCGGGCAGTAGGCGGGGGACACCCTGAAGTGGTTGCCAGCCAATCGCAGGGCACACAGAGACAGACAACCAATCGCACTCACACTCACACCTAGGGACAATTTGGAGTGATCAATCGGCCTACCAAGCATGTTTTTGGAATGTGGGAGGAAACCGGAGTGCCCGGAGAAAACCCACGCGGGCCCGGGGAGAACATGCAAACTCCACACAGGGAGGGCCGGAGGTGGAATCGAACCCGCACCCTCCTAACTGTGAGGCGGACGTGCTACCCAGTGCGCCACCGAGCCGCGTGTTAGAAAAATTGTATATATATATATATATATATATATATATATATATATATATATATATGTTATCATGCGTTCTCTAATGAGTACTTATTCATAATGTTACTGCTCAGCATGCTTGCTGCTTTGCCTTGCTTATTCTTATCTTGTGCAACAGAACAAAAGGATTACGGCTGGGTCAGGGGCGAGATGACGGTTGTGTCAAACAAGATACTGCTGGCATCTTAGCAGAAAAATGACGTCCACCAGAACAGATCGTGAAAACAACACGTCAAACGATGCGCCATGAACCTTCTGATCTTCCTTAAAGAACATCACTTTCTCTTTTTATCTCTCGGAATATTGCTTAAACTGTTTTGCTGATATAGCCATATGTGCACGCAACACTTTGTGCATTACTTTTTGTTTCTTTTCTTACCAGACGAAGCCCGCAATCTTTTTTTTCCCCCTCACCCTCAGGGGCTAATCGTCTCACACTGTGGGTAGGGCATTCCAAATAAAAAGAGCGAGGAGTGTAAACAGATTTTTAGTGTAGTCAAATTGTAGAAAGCAATCTGTATCTCACTCCTCGCGAGAAAACTCAATATTCTGCCTCACTTGTGTTTGTCTGCTGATCCTTTTCTTTTATACAGATATTCAATTAGCACTTTGAACCTGACAGAAATTGGGGGCTCGTCCGGGATTCTCAACAGACCTATTTCGGGGGTCCAGCTGACTTTTCGACGCAGGACAAGTCCTTGGCCAAGGCACATAAAGAAACCCTTTTCACGGGGCTGACTCGATGAATCGGCTGGACACCAGAGTGGTTGACGAGAACATCCGAGGAAAAGAACCAGCAGACTGTGAGTACGAATATTGATTCTGTTAAAAGGAATGAATGTGCAGTGACAAGAGGTCACTTAAAACCTTGACAATTCTAGACCCTATCAAGTGCAATTAGAAACAGTTAAATTCCGCTGGGATGATGGAGTCCCCTGACTTATAAGTCAGTTAAATTCCATGAGAGGGCGGACTCCTAGTACAGGTAATTTGGAGCAGTTAAATTACGCTCAGGTGTCGTGGGGCCTCCTAACTTAACCTTCCTAATGTGTTAGCTTTCTGCTGCCATCTGTGGTGTTAATGGGTCATTTTTGACCCGTGTATTGAATCAGCCAAAAAAAAAAAAAACAACCTAAAAACAATCTTTTTCATCCAATGTTTTTCTTAACTCTTGTTTAGCTGGTTTGGCTCCCTTATCCATGAAAAGATAGGTTTTATATCTACTTCAAGAAAAGGGTAAAATAAGTTTTTTTACACAATAGGAAGGTTAAAGAGTTTAAAATCCACGGGAGGGCGGACTCCCCTGCTTGCCTGTGAGACGATAAGAGTGCGCATTGTGTGTGTGTGTGTGTGTGTGTGTGTGTGTGTGTGTGTGTGTGTGCGTGTGTGTGTGTGTGTGTGTGTGTGTGTGTGTGTGTGTGTGTGTGTGTATGGTTTGACTGAGAGTGATCTCATTTGAGCTCTCCTTTATATAAAACACACAGGATTGTAAACAGTGGCTTTGTGCGGAAGCAGAGGAAAGGAGACTTACCACTCATTGAATATTTTACCACTGTCCTGCGAATTAAATTGGCTTTAGGACACTGTAGGTGCCATTCGAATTGCCAACTCCGAAATTTAGAAAAATAAACCATGGGAAAATCAAATAGCAAACAAAAGTCGCTACCCCGACATGAATTAAATTGCAAAGATTGGAAATTAATGGAAGGGGTCGACACCGAAAATATAAAATATCTTGACAAATGCATATTTTGGACAGAGATGGGGGGTTGCGTTATGCGACGTGGCGGTGGCGAGGCTCTCCGCACTTCAGTTGCTCCTCCCAACCTTGTTATCAGCTGGGAAGATTGTCATGTCTATGTTGTGGGCCCGTGTGTTTGTTTCTGTGTATTTTGTCTTTGTGTATCAGTTCGTTATAAAGGTTGGAATTGCGTTAAATTGGTGCACGAAAACGGTGTGCTAGACAATGGTTTATCAGATTTGCATTGTTAAATGTAAAAATTAGAAATTATAGAATAATATGAGGGTTGTGGGCAGAAACTGGTCCGACGAGGAGAGTGCCCAACCCTCATAAAAATGTGAGAGTAAGAGAAAACATACATTGTAGAACTGGATAAAATTAGGTTAATGATTAGAAATCAATGGTGTTATTATTATTCTCTTATCCCCTGCATTGCAAATGTCTTCTTGATGCAGATAGGTTAATAGGCTAGGACTTTAGTGAGGAGATAATTTATCAATTGATGGGGGTTAGTAATTGTCCAATTCTAGTCACATGTTTTGAGGGACCACAGCAACATTATATTTAATTTGCAGGCCATTATTTAGTATGATATGACAGTGTCTAGCTAAGTAGACTGTTCTATCAAAAAATGTGAGAGTGAAGGAGGAGGTTTGCTTTGTAATCCGACATTTGGGTCCCATTTTGAAGAGCATAGATGTTTGTTTGTTTATTTTTAAAGATATATTTAACAGTTTATCTCGGTGCAGTAAGGATATAGCAATTTTGCAAGACTTAAAATTAAAAATTAAAAAGCAAAATTACATTCTCATTTTCCCAGATGAGAGGAAAATTGAAAGATAAGGAAGACGAAGAAAAGATAAAAAAGAACTTGCTGTTGCACAGACAGGAAGATGATGACACAGCTCGCTTAAGAACCGCAGCTGAGAATGTGATGAATGAAGATGAGAAAAATGATCAAATTACAAAGACAGATGTTGTGGCACGGCAAAAAGAGCCATCCTTTCCGTCTTTGTAGCCCAAATTAAACAACTCATTGCTTCCTATAATTTGAGAGGTGATGAAGTACAACAGGTTTTCATGGCATCCTTAACCAAACATTGGGCAAGCCTTAAAGGCACCTGGAGTCCTTTTGCTCTCCAGGGCTGTCCATTGGAATATAACGGGGTGCCATTACAAATACAAATTGACCAACTATTGGGCAGGATAAAAATAAAATTCCAACGTAGAGCAAATTACACAGACATTGGCCGAACTAAACAAAAAGAAGATGAGTTGTTTGAAGACTTTAGACACAGACCAGAAAGAGTGTTCAACTGATGTCTATGATCAACAACTCAAAAATGCTCTACATGCAAATTTGCTACCAGTATTATGTCGAAAACGAATAAATTCAACACATTTTTTTCCTATAAAATGGTGCCGTTTGGGTTTGAAGTACATAGTCGCTTCAAAGGAGGAAAAGCATGATTTAAGATACGCGATTGATCAATGAGAAGGCTATCCCTTGTGCCAGGGGTCTCATTCCCCTTCCTGACGACGGCGAATTCCATGATTGTGTCGATGCTGCTCAACAGATTGCAAAGGCTCTGCCTGATTTGGGAGATACGCCTCTGCCAGATGGTCATGTGGGTTTTGTTGGTGGGTCTTCTAAGAAAAATGAATTTGGTGTGACCCTTACTGGGTATGCCATTGTTACTGCTGACGAAGTCTTGGAGGCTGCTAAACTGCCATCCTATATGTCAGCACAGGCCGCTGAGCTCATTGCTTTGACTGGGGCCTGCAAATTGTTTGCAAACAAGTCCGTCACTATCTGGACTGATAGTCAGTATGCTTTTGCTACAGTGCACGTTTTTGCTCAGCAGTGGAGCAACCGTGGCATGATAACTTCTACGGGGAAGCCCGTCACCCATTCCACATTACTAACTCAACTTTTGGACGCTGTCCAGCTACCTTTAAAGGTGGCAGTTTGCAAATGTGCTGCTCACACTGCAAACTCTGATCCTGTTTCTCTTGGTAATGCTTTTGCTGACAAATCCGCTAAGGCCGCTGCAGAAGGCCTCCGCCATGTCCTCTCGTCTCTCACTGATCATGATTCGATGTCACACATCTCCCCTGATGTGTTGCTTGACATGCAGTCTCAGAGCCCCTCCCAGAAATGACTCTCTTGGGAAAAACGGGGTGCAACTAAAAACACCGATGGTCTTTTTGTGTGACCTTTGGGCAAACCTGTCTTGCCTCGTAACTTGTTCAAATGGGCTGCTATTTCGAGTCATGGGGTCACCCATGTCTCGACGGGAGGGTATGGTGAAACAAGTTGAAGCTATTTATACGACATACGGTTTTGCAGCTTTTTCACAAGGCAATTTAAGACCTCAGAGAGGAAAGTTCCCGACTCCATTGTATCCGTTTCAGACAATACATATGGTTAATATCCAATTACACAAATGTGAAGGGAAAGAATATTGTTTTTTCTGCATTTATTTGTTTTCTGCATTTATCTCATTGTAAAAAGGTGATCTCCGCAGACCCAACCTAAGTACGGAAGGTGAGCAAAGTCTGGTAATAGTGCCTGATCCTGGTGCCAAGATCCAGGGTTGACACGAAAGCTAGCAGAAGCCAATTTCCAAGACACCAACCCGAAGCTCAGGGTGTTGACTCTGAGGAGATCCAAAACATGAGCATTAGAGAGTCATTCGTAAAGTGCTTTAATCGGGCTGTAGCCTGCGCAAAGTCTACCATGCGCTTTTGGTTGCTTTTGCTGGTTTGTGTTATTGTTATATTTTTTTTCGGGGGTTATTTTATTTGTATGGATATAGTACCATGAGCCTCGAACATTCTTCTCTCAGGCAACTACCAACGCTGATTCTAATCAATATGGCTCATGGGGAAAAATTGCTAGACATAAGCGCAACACAAAATCCCCTTTTGATCATGTTGTTTGTACACCAGAAACGCGTTCCAACTTGCGTGCCATGGCTTTTGTCTTGGACTTACAATAACTCATTAATGTTTACTGTGGCTCCTAATACATCTTCTTCTATTATTTTACCTATGAAAAGTTTGAAAGGTTTTCGAAATGGTCACCCCACTACTGGGGATAAATAGCTCGGATATTGGTGGTATTTAACTAGTCACCCGGTTAGCACCGACTGGGGCACCCTTGTCACCACACAAACGCAAGATTTTTGGCTCTCTGGTTCCAGTGAAGAGGCTGTGTTCTTTGCTAAACGAGTAACTTTGAAGAATCAGGGCACAAGCCTCCTTTTGACTCTTACACTCCCTGATGGTCAAATTCGTTCTCCAAATGCCACCTTGTTTAACACTTCTTGTTGGGGTTTTCAACTGTGGGCTTGGTCCTCTGGAATTGATCCTCACTTTCCTATTGCTATTTGCATTAACAAAACAATGTCGATCGCAGACCGTCCTATTATAAATAATTACACCCTGTCAGCAGGAGCAAAAATCACAAGTATGCTCCTCACTGATGTAGACAGCTATTTTGTAGCCTCCACAGGAATAAGCGGTCAAACCAACAACTGGCTTCTTATGGATGAGCAAGCCGCAAAGATGGCTAACACCAGTTGCATTGCATGTATGGGTCCAAGACCTCTTTTGAAAATCATACCTGCAAATATAGTTCCTAAGTGTGCTGTTGTTTTAATGTTAAACTCGTCCATTTCACCCACTCATAATTGTTTTAAATGGAATAAGGTTTACCCTGTTGCCTCTATGACAAAATATAAACCCCTTTTTTCGTCCAATGTAGCTAAGGGTAATTTTACATGCGTTAGATTACCTGGTACCGGTGAGAAGCTCGGCAACCTACCTACTCCATGGTGTGGGTCCATGACCAATGTCACTGCCCCTTTTTTGCTCATTGCTCGTAGTGATATTTGGTTTTGGTGTAATAGTAACAAACTTTATGATAGGTTGCCTTTAAACAGCTCTGGAATTTGCGCTTTGGTAACCCTATTGTTTCCTGTTCATTTGATACCAATGTCCTCTTATGATCTAACATCTTTTGCTAAGTCCGTAGTGCCCGTATTCTGGCCGAGAACGAAGCGAAACGCCGAATGGCAGGGCGCAGCTAATCCAACTTACACAGACGCCGTTGGTGTTCTTAGAGGAGTACCGGATGAGTATAAGCTGGTAAATCAGATAGCAGCTGGTTTTGAATCCGCCCTGTGTTGGTGGTGTACTCTTAACAAAAATGTTGACAGGATTAACTACAACCATTACAACGTGCAGAGACTTGGAAACTGGACCGAGGCGGGTTTCAAGGCGGTCCACTTCCAACTGGCCGCTACTTCCCTCATGGCTTTCCAGAATCGAATGGCCCTTGACATGCTACTCTCAAAAGAGGGCGGTGTCTGCAGCATGTTTGGTGAGCAATGTTGCACATTTATTCCAAATAATACTGCAGCCGACGGAAGCTTGTCCCGGGCCCTTGAGGGTCTGCGGACCTTGAATGTGAAAATGAAGGAACACAGTGGGGTGAACACGGAGGTTTGGACCGACTGGTTGAACATGTTCGGAAAGTACCGCACCCTGGTTTCCTCGGTCCTGGTCTCCATTGCCGCTTTCTCTGCCATTTTGACCCTGTGTGGATGTTGTTGCATTCCTTGTCTCCGATCCTTAATTAACAGGCTAGTTACAACTACTATCTCTCCACCAGCTGAGACTTTTCCGTTGCTCCAAAGGGATGACCTTTCGATCGACGGGAGTTCTTTCTCTAGTGATGACTCTGTCAGCGAATCTATTGTGGTAAACCCGTCCGATTTGTTTCCTGTCTCTGGCTTTGACGATTAAGACTCAATTTCCTCCCAAGTGTACGTTAGTTCTTGCGAAATTTGATCCCTTGGCTAAAAATCTTTTGAAGTGGCCATATGGGTGATAAGTTAGTCCCCGAGAATTTATGATGAACAGGGGGGAATTGTTAGAAAAAATAGACGAAGCCCGCAATCTTTTTTTTCCCCCCTCACCCTCAGGGGCTAATCGTCTCACACTGTGGGTAGGGCATTCCAAATAAAAAGAGCGAGGAGTGTAAACAGATTTTTAGTGTAGTCAGATTGTAGAAAGCAATCTGTATCTCACTCCTCGCGAGAAAACTCAATATTCTGCCTCACTTGTGTTTGTCTGCTGATCCTTTTCTTTTATACAGATATTCAGTTAGCACTTTGAACCTGACACCGAGTTTAACTAAAAGTTTCCCCAAAAAGTGAAGAGCGACCTAATATAGATTAGAACAAATGTTTAAATATTTTGCCTTTTTCTCAAATAGTCGACTATAGGGTATAAAGTCACTTCTATTGAAATCCATAAAAGTTGTACATATCTTCATAGAATAAAATCACCCATCCTTCTTAAAAGATGAATGAAATTTTCAGTCATGATCATGTGTGCAGGATAGAAGGAGGAATGAGAACAGTGTTGAGATGGCAGGTTTTAGGAGGAGAGGCCAACAGCTCAAAATGAAAACCATGGCAGCAGTAGCACAATAAATACCTCTTCCTCTCCGCACATCATGAATTTCAAATTCTGGTCCATTAACCCGAACTCCTCCTCCAGCTCCCTCACTCGCCTGCAGGGGTTAGTCCATAGCCAGGTGGTTTGGTAGAGGGGGAGGGAGGGGGAGCAAAAGATCCCATACAGGTGATGGTGGCGGTGTAGTGAGCCACACATTACATAGTGATCCACAGGGAAACGTAAACATTTGTCTCCATGTCATTAATATGTGCGTTATACCCTGCCACATGTGATTCACACATCTATAAAATCCCGCAGCAAGGAAAAAGCACATGCAATTGATGCAATTGATGATGGTTCATGAAATGATACAAATGAACGTGCAATTAAATAACTCACATGAATAACTATTCAAAAACGGGTTTTCAACACTTGGGCCCCATTTTTAGGAGTGGCACAAATTCAGGGCGGCGGCTGGCGTAAGTGTGAGCCAGAAGTGACCAGTGTTGGTAATTTTGTGGACAAAAGCACAGGAGGAGTTCCAAATGGGCTGTGTTTACAGCTGATTTAAGTCACCACTAATTTATCAGTCAATCGGCTTCCTTTAAAAGGGGGACAACTCACAGTTTAAATGGAGATATCTGTGTGGAAGAAGACGATGCATATTGTCACTGTTCATGGCCACAGGGTGGCAACAGAGAGCAGATAAGAAGAATGAGTTGATAACCGCTGGTAACTTAAATATGTCAGTGGAACTCAGTGCTTTTCTGCCTACACAAATCCACAAATCAAATCAGCTAGCATTTGCACACTGCTGCAGATGCACTGTTTACAGCTTTTCCATTATGTACTAAGTCCTAACATACCAAATGTCAACATGAATATTCAGTCGGACCTGAAATTTGTCACTAGTTCGTCCCATGTGCTCATCGTACGGATGACATGATCTTTGCTATGACATGAATAATGAATGATAGTTGTTGTGTCGGTTTTGCTTTTTTATGGCACAAGTGTTGACTTACGCCTCGGCCACCTCAGCACGCTCCTCTGAACGCTCCAGGTCGCCCTCAAGAATCACAAGTTTACGTGCGACCTACAGACATGTACAATACACACATGAAAAGTCACAACACGTTTCCTAACTGAAAACAAAAGAATGCAGCATTCACATGCAGTGTTTTGGTTCAGAACATTTTAAAAAGCACAGTTGCTTGTTTACAATGTTAGTGTAAAGTCCTGCTTTGAGATTCATACTAACTTCAAATCATAAACAAAATGTGTCATTCCCCTAATGTGAGTACACAACATACTCTCTGGATTTAGAAACAGTGGATTTGGCAAATAAGTGACAATGCCAATAAAGAGGGGATGTGTCTCACCTCTTCATATTTGCGATCGGCTTCTTCAGCGATATGTTTGGCCTCTTTCAGCTGCATCTCTTGGATCTCCATTTTCTCCTCGTCCTTGCTTGCTCTGTTCTCTATGACCTTCATTCCTCTAAATCACAAAAATATTATTTTGTGTGTAGATGTGTAATGTAACCAAATCATCACCATTACGCACCTTATTTTTTGCCACACAAGTAGGTTGATCGTTACACTTTTCAATTTCCAATAATGACATTGATTACCAGTATTGTTTCAACAGAGGGTTGAGTTACAGTCATGTGTCATACTTTTTATGAATACTTTGATTGAGTTTAGGGGGGAACCATGGGTGGCAAGAAGAGCTAAAAATCTTGATGGAGTGGGTATTGCACCTTTCACTCTCATCAGCAGCTTTCTCAGCTTCCTCTAGCTTCTGCAGAGCAGTAGCAAGTCTCTCCTGAGCTCGGTCCAACTCTTCTTCCACGAGCTGGATACGCCTGTTTAGAGATGCCACCTCAGCTTCAGCCTGCCGAGACACAACACACAAATAGAAATATTTATCAATATTTTTTATTTACTACGTGTGTCTTTTTTAACTAATTTATTTTCCAAAATTCCAGGCCATAAAACTTGGGAACTGGGAAAATGTCATTTGGGTAGATGAGACAAAGCTACAGGTTTCTGTAAACACATGAAAAGATGGACGGACGGATCAATCGATGTTTTTATCAATATCCGAAAGGCGATTCTTCTTTCATCATCTCCCATTTGTTAACGGGCAGATATGCCATATTAAATATGGCAATCGTTGTGACGCACAACACGAGCGGTTGAAACTGCTCCGGACGGGATTCTCTGTATAATTTATGATGCCGAGCTGGTTCACTTCCGGAAAAAACTTGCCAACATTCAGATGAAACTTTACGTTTAAGCGTCATAATAGTACTTATGTTTTTAACGTTGCGCATTTTATTGCTTATCTTATAAGTTTATCTTATAGGCAATAAAATCACACAGTGACTTATAAGCAATAAAATCACGAAATATGAGAACAATTCGCAAAAGCACGTATCGGATACTATCTGTTTTCATTGAGTACCTACCGCCTTTCTCGTCTGTTTCTCAAGATCAGCCTCTCGGAGCAGAAACTCGGCTCGGTCCTCTGCCTCATAGGCCACTTGTTGCAGCATTTGAATTTTTTTTCTCAGCGCGTCTATCGACACGAAAGTCGCCATAGTGCTTAAGCCTGTGTTGTTAAGTGTTACCGTGGCTACGACCTCCCGTTGACACTCTACAGATGATGCTTTGAATTGGGTGGCCAGTTTCCGCGCTGCGTCCGCCATATTTGATGTGTCAGATATGCCTGAATCCCGAACTATTACGGGGCTTTGTTAAACAGGCTGGTGGTGAAGACACAATCAACAACCCCTGATGCGTTCTGCCTAAAATCTAAAAACAATTTAAAACATGTCAACACGACTTAAAATGGGTTTACGCGATGTAAAAAATGAACATTAATGTCTGAAAACATAATAATGAGGCTGGGAGATTATGAAAATTTGATAATTACTATTACTTTTGATGGATTATTTATATTTATATTAAAAAACATTCCTGCTTGGTGGGCTACCTAGGTGAATATAATACAGTCAAGCCTCGGTTTTCGACACCAATTTGTTCCAGAAGCCGGTTCGAGAATCAAATTGGTCGAATTCCGAATCTATTTTCCCATTACAAATAATGGAAAAAATGTAATTCGTTCCAAGACTTTCTAAGCATTTTTTCATTTGCGCATTTTCGTCCGATCGCACAACTGCAGCGCACCGCCGAACGCGCAACCGTAGCGCGTCGCCGACCGCGCAACTGCACCGCGCTGGTTGCATTATTGTGACAGAGCCATCGCTGAAATTTAGAAAATATTTTAAAACTCCTGATGTACTTTCCAAAATTCAATTGGACCTAAGTGAGCAGGGAGCTTAATTTTGTCCGATCGCGCAACTGCAGCGCACCGCCGAACGCGCAAACGTAGCGCGTCGCGACCGCGCAATTGCACCGCGCTGGTCGCATTATTGTGACAGAGCCGTCGCTGAAATTTAGAAAATATTTTTAAAGTCCTGATGTACTTTCCAAAATTTAAGTGGACCTCAGTGCGCAGGGAGCTTAATTTAGTCCGATCGCGCAACCGCAGCGCGCCGGGCGCTCACTGTCGCATTGCTTTAAGAGCGTCTTCGTGTTGTAAAATGACGCTGCTCTCGAGCCATGCCCATCTGAAGCAGTTCCTGATCCCGTTCGACTTGTCTATTTCCCCAACACGATCCTCGTCTTTTTTCTCTAAAACTTTCGTCATGCTGGCTAAAACTTTTGCTAATTAGGCAAATGAGTAGGCAAAGGATGCGACGAAAGTAGCGCCAAAATGCTGCAGAAAATAAGGCGGCTGTTGTCGCAATACTGCTGCCAGCCACCCTCATATGAAAACAATTTTCTCAACGGATCTACACGATTCACGAAAATGATACTCCCAACGGAAAAAAACACGGAAATCCGCGGATCCGCGGAAGATTCTCATCCCTGTGGGAGGGTGCCGGTTCGATTCCACCTCTGACCCTCCCTGTGTGGAGTTTGCATGTTCTCCTCTGTCCGCGTGGGTTTTCTCCGGGCACTCCGGTTTCCTCCAGGCACTCCGGTTTCCTCCCACATCCCAAAAACATGCTTGGTAGGCCAATTGAGCACTCCAAATTGCCCCTAGATGTGAGTGCTGATGGTTGTTCGTCTCGGTGTGCCCTGCATTCGGCTGGCAACCGGTTCAGGGTGTCCCCCGCCTACTGCCCGATGACTGCTGGGATAGACTCCGGCACGCCCGCGACCCCCGTGGGGACAAGCAGTATAGAAAATGGATGGATGGATTATTTATATCATGGGTCCTACAGACACAGCTGTGCCCAGCAGCAGCCTGATTGTGAAAAATGATTTTTTTTTTTTACCCAATTGTATTGCTTATGGCTAATACCATCCTGGCATCCAATTGACATTAGCTAAAATAGAAGATGTTGCTGGCAAATTTCACTGTCAGCAGAACGTGATACTAACAGTTTTAATAACAGTTAAGCTGCAGCTGTTAGCTGAGGGACCGCGACGGGTTAGCAACTTTACACTGGAAGTGACGATGGTCATTTGGCCCAAGCTTTTTAATAGGGTACTCTTGAAGGTCAAATTGAATGTCTATGATTATCACTAATACATTAGGTCTGCAATTAAATCTGGATAGTGCATGTTCAAAGTGGGGTGCTTCAAGTAGGGTTTTCTCTTCGTCGCCACTTACATCTGCTGCCTTTTTTTCAGCTTGTTCCAATTTCTCCTGGGCATCCTTCAACGATTCCGAGTATTTATCGAGTTCATCTTCCACTCCTTTCAGCTTCTTCTGTAGACCCAGCAGCTCCTCTTCCAGCTACAAGGCAAAACGTACATGTCAGAATCAAGTAAATGTGTGGAGTAATGAGATAAATTTGAATTTTGGGGTGGACAACATAGTAAGAAAGTACATACATACATTTTCAACATGACTTGATTAAATCGTTATTTATTGGTCACTGGTGAGAGGGAGTAATGAAGTAGAAGTTGATTTTTCAGTTATATGTACAGTAACCCCCCACCAAGCGCAGATTACAGATTTGAGATTCCACTATTTCACAGATTTTTTTTTTTTAGTGAGTTACTTTGTTTTGTTTTGCCTTTGATTTATTTTTGCTGTCAAGTGGCACACTAATTATTTTGGCACAAAGTTTACTAATAAGAAGAACAAAACAAGAAAAGTCAAAGTCTGCTTTATTGTCAATTTCGTCACATGCCAAGACACGTCTTGTAATGTATTGGAAACCATTTAAGTGCATATTTTATTATTAGAACATTAAATAATTGTTTCAAACATGTAAATAATACATCAATAGTATAAATATACAGAAAAGTTTGTATAAATATTGAAAATATAATTATTATACGTGTGTGCGTGTATTATGTTAACAAGAAGTACTGGGCAGGCTAATGAGTTAGCGGAAAGATGCTAATTCGCGATCGTACTAACACGCGAAAACGGACCTCTAAAGGAATTTAAACGAATATTTGGAGCAATACTACATTGTCCTAAACGTTAGACACGTGATCGTTCATTTCTCTTGTTAGGAGACCCACTGACATAGTCAATGACTCCTGTACCACTGTAACCGACATATGTACACGATCGTAAGACAGGAAGTGGTATCGCCTGAAAACGGCCTTCAAAATAAATCACCGTACCTCAAATCAAAGCACGGCTGAATAACATAAATAACATGGCGAATTCTTAACACATACTGTAAATATGTTTTTAGAACAATTTTTATTATATTTTTTATAACAAGGTACAAGTGTACATACTGCAAATATGTTTTTACAACTCTTTTACTATTATAAAAAAATTCTATAACAAGGTACAATACTGTAAATATGTTTTTAGAACTCTTATTATTATAACAATATTTTTCTAAAATGGTACAAGTGTACGCACTACAATTGTGTGGGCACTCCTTGCCTTCTGCTGGCATGTCGGCAGGTTTTGTGCCATAATTCCTCAATTTTGAAGTTTTATCATGATTTTTACATTTATTTTAATTTGGAAAAAAAATCCGCGATGTAGTGAAACCACGATAAACGAAATGCGATTACTGTATATTGAAATGCATGATTTATTGATGATGAATTGAGTCATGATTCATTCAAGAAAATATCACTTCTTTAATGTAATCACAGGGAGCTCATTTCGCGGACACACTATTTGTGCTATATTTTTTTGTGCTATACCCATTGGTCTTTGTTTGTCCCAATATACTGTGCCTTTAAATATGTTTGTATTACATATTTTCAAGACCTTTAAGAATGTAAGTCCTGTAAATAACTACCTGATTTGTTCTTTTCATGCTTACTTCCAACAGAGGTTAACATAGTTATAAGACGTTTTATTTTAAATTAGGAATTCTACAAATTTGACACACATTGTCATAAATTGAAATCCAGTCTGACTGTCGTAAATTAGCAGTGGTTAACTAAATTTAGCATTATTTAAAAGGAAAGTCAGGGTGGAAAAATATTAGTGTTTGTGGAAGTAGAATTTGAGCCAAACAATGAGGCTGATAATTGTTTGCATCATTGCCTCCTGCTGTCAAATTAAATTAAATTAAATTAAATTAAATTAAGATTCCGCATGTCCTTCATTCCCACTGCTGTCAAACTCTACAACATGCGTGGCGCCTGATAAAATTGTGGTTTGTCTCTACCGCTAGTAGTGGCACCTGTCTTTGTCCTTGTCTGTTATTTATCCATTTATACATTTGGCACTTGTCTCTTGTATTCTTGCACACTTGTACGCTTTTGTGACAAGTAAATTTCCCTGCTGTGGGATAAATAAAGTTCTACCATCATCATCATCATCATCATCATCATCATCATCATCATCATCATCAAATTGACGTCAAAGCACCCACATGCTAGCTTTGTGAATGTCATGTGACCAAAAGAAGTGAGCTGTTGGCCCGGTAATTTGTCTTCTGACTTCCTATTCCCCAAGTGCATTAATAACAATAGCGTGTTGAGACCAGAGGGGGCAAATAGAACATATTGCAAAGGACATTTTTTACTTCTGCTTTAAAAAAAAAAGATCATGCCAAATGTTCGCAAACTTTAAGCACAGACCAGCTGCAACAATAGTCAATGTTAAATGTGTGAGATGGCACTTCTAGAATGTCCCCAAAAACAAATGTGCTTTCCATTTGTCTCCTGCAGCCTGTAGCCATGTACAACTTCTTAGTTACAAATAGTGTGGGAATCCTGATCTTGCAGCCACAATTTTTGCCAATCCCCTAAACTCTTTGTGTGAAATAATGGTTCTCAAACCTTGTACCTCAAGTAGGCCTGAATACAACCTAAAAAATAATGAGCACTGGCCAACATTAAAATACAATTGCCTAGTTGTGTTCATGAAAATAATACAGCACTATTGCAAATCACTGCAGCATTACACAGTTAATGAAATATTTGAAGCTACTAAATGGATGTGTTTGTCTAATTGTACTGTGCAATTGACTGGCAAGCAGTCCAGATTGTACCCTCTCTCTTGCCCAAGTAAAACAGAATAGACTCCAGCCAACTGATGACCCCAGCCGAGCAGGATAAGCCTTGAAATAGATGGATCGACATAAATAGACATGCCTTCATCGAGAAAGGATTGTTATGTTATTGTGATCGCTAAGAGCTGGGATCCTCTGAGGACAATTGCTATGTGAAAGGTTGCACAGATGAATTGTTGATGTTTATTTGTGGCTCAGTATGTAATTCTTTGTATTACACTGTGGAGATAAAAATGGTAGAAAAGTGGCTCATCCATATTAACCAAACACTACGACCAAAGATGGCAAATCTGTTCCATGAGAATATTTCAGTCCCTCATCATGATTTTACCTATAGCTTTCGAAATGAAAGCTGTTGACTGTATAACATTATTACGTTTTCTAGCCATACTTATTACACTACCATAAACACATCGACAGAGGCTAACAGCATTAGCATCTGGAATAATGTAAGGAAAGCTATCCTAGGACATTTTATTTTTACCTTGTTTGGAAATAATATATTTAGAGATGTTCATCTTTTTTTCTGTTTTTCCAGTGGCAAATTATCCTTGAGCACTTCTAGTATGCAACTGATGCATACAGCATACTGTATTGTTTGTTTTATATTACATCATGTGTTAAGTATTCAGTTCACTTCATTAAAAAACATTAATCCTCCCCTTATCTGCTTCCAGCTTTCCATTGACTTTGTTTCCTATCTTTCTATGTACAAAATCTATTGTTTCTAAAATTGCCCATTAAAAATTTTAATTTAATCAGCTGGAGAGGTAAAAGAAAACTCGATTTAAAATGTATGTGACTTTCATTAAAGGGCTTCAGTAAGTAGTCGGATGGCGGCGTCATCACCTGTTTGCATTTGTCCTCTGCTCCTTTCTTGTCCCCCTCTGCCTGTTCTGCCCGGTCTATGGCATTCTCCTTGTCCAGCTTCAGCATCTGCATTTTCTTCTTGATGGCCTCCATGTTTCCTCAGGTTTGTTGTACGGTTAGTCTAACAAAAACAGACTCAGCACGGTGTGAAGGGAGCAAGAGAGGACAGGAGAACCTGCGAGGTGGAAATCTTGAAGATGGAAAACCAACTGAGTGAGCCCCCACACTTTTTCCACTGTGGGGCCGCCTGTGGACCTTGCCCATATTTAGGCAATGACAGATGTCCATTCTATGTGTGTGACGCTGGATCCTGTTTGGTCTGCTTCGAGCCACAGTATATTATTTTTTCTTCAAATTATTATCATTTCATTTGATGTGTATGCGCCAACATGAAAAATAATGAACATCCTAGCAATGACACTGAATGAATTTACATATACTAGTTTAGGCAGACTTACTTATATTTACTTAGTTAGGTAACATCAATGCAAGTTAGAGTTTGCATATTCCAATTTCACCATTTTTTTGGTCACTGTATATTCTTACCTATACTGTATTTTGGGTTACAGTAGCAGCTCAGCTTGAGATGCATCAAATGAAATAGGACTTGGGTGGAGGTGAACCTTAAAATGGCAGTATAGCTCAGTGTGGAAGGACTTGGCCTGCAGACCAGAATGTGGCGGGCTCTAGGACAGCTGCAGTTAAAAATATTGGTCATAAGTCTCTTTCAGAAATCGGTAGAGGTGTGGTTTGGATTGGAAAACTTGGCTCCAGAAACTGCATAGGTGCCCTTACTGAACCTCAAGCAAGCTCTTTGATGGTGAAATATTGCTGTGCTGCTCTCTTCCATTTAAGTCACCAACGATTATCATATGTTCATTCTGTGTTTGATTGTCTGTTGCCACATTGGCTTACATTGTCTGTTGCCACATTGGTCAAGCGCAGTGCCGAAGTTCCGGGCACACAGATTGTTGTGTCCTTTCCCACACATTTTCCATTCAAGATGTGAGTGTGTCACATTTAAAGGGAATGAAGGGAGCTGCTTTGTTTGGTCAAGAATAAAGGTTGTGTTACTGCCCACAACGGCGCAAGACACCCTTATTTTTCAAATACACTGGCTTGTGCACATCTGCAAAGTTACTGTCAGTCAGCCTAAACCGCCTCTAGCAGATCTAGCTAGATTTATGCTACGTGCCAGGCTGGATTTGCGCTGGTCATGAAAATAGAGACGCTTAAGTTTTAAATGGGCTGCTGTCAAGGACAGTGTACTTCCATGATCATTGGGGGGCACATGGTGCACAGGAGGGGGGGGGCAATCTCTCTCTATGTTTTGTGACATTTTAAGACATCCATTCAAACGTTATGAAAAGATGATCAAAAAGAAAACTGGCCAAGAGGCCAATAGCAACACTGAAGGACAACGTCCATGCCCCGCTACGTTCTGAGCTAACTGGGGCCATTTGTGTCAATGTGGACAAGAAAATGGAGATAGTGCCAATGAAAACTGTTTTTATTGCATAGACAAAGCTTTTACATTATACCGCAGTGTGGTATTGTTTTACATCAGCATTATATTTATACCCATGTCACAATGTGAAATAATGTCTTTAAAAGTACAGATTTTTAAGTAAGCAGTGGTGAGTTTAAATGATGCCTAATTACTGAAGTGAATAAGTGCATCTGGGGATAAATGACAGGCATCGGAGAATGTATTAAATTACTTGATACATTCCATTGAGAGGCACTTTAAAAAATAATTATACACTGTGAAAACTAGTGATTTAACATTTGTATCTTAGCACAAGTAAATAATCATGTAACTTAAAAAGAATGCATAGACAGACATTCGTAAACTATACTGACAGGGATACCTTACAGTACTGTCATTAGTTATGCATCAGACGCAATACTTTGGCAAAGGTTCAATTACCGTATTTGCCGGTGTATAAGTCGACTCGGTGTATAAGTCGACCCCCTAAAATTCGACGGAAATTTACGATTTTATGATATATCCTTTGTATAAGTCGAGCTCAATTGTTGCATTATATTAAACTTCAAAATTCAATCAGAAATATGCGAAATTTATTGACGAAATGTGTTCAAATTCGCGAGTTTGTAGCGAGCGATCTATACGCCATTTTAAAAATTATTTACTTTATGACCCTGTGATATTACGCGCCGAGAGAGACTAACAACAATGAACACTCTTAGAAACTGGTTTATTTTTAGTTAAGAAACAACAAATTATAATTATAAAGTGATTGCCGGTACATAGAGTTCAAAATTCGTCTTCATCGTCGCTATTTCCGAAAAGCTCGTTCCATTCGTTTTCGTTTAGTTTGTCGTCATAAAGGGCATCTTCTTGGTCTTCTCTATCCTCAGTTTCCTCCTCCTCTTCCCAGATAAGGTCGTCTTCTGTCCCATCGAGAGCGTTGGAAATGCAGCATTTCTTGAAGGAGCGTTCCACAGTAGACAGCGACACATCATCCCACGACTGTTTAATCCATCCTGTTATTGTTTCTAACGATGGTGCTTTCATGACTCCCCTTTAGTAAACTGCTTCTCGCCTTCTACCATCCAATTACTCCAATTTCCTCTCAATCTGTCTTTGAACGGCTTGTTCAAAAAAACATCAAGTGGCTGCACAACACTTGTTAGTCCACCAGGAATAACGGCAACATCAGTGTTGTTGCATTTAAGTTTTCTTTTGACGGAGTCCACTGTATGGGCTTTGAAAGAATCCCATACGAGAAGACTTTTCTTCTTTAACATTCCTCCAGGTCGACAGTTCCATACTTTTTCTATCCAGATCTTGATTCCCTCCTCATCCATCCATCCTTTTGGATGATTGTGAATTACTACACCAGAAGGGAACTGTCCTTTCGGTCGAGTTTTTCTCTTAAAAACAACCATCGGCTTCAGCTTGGTACCGTCAGCTAAGCAGGAAAGAACCACAGTGAATCTAGACTTTTCGTGGCCTGTTGTTCTCACGAGAACAGTTTTTTCACCTTTAGCAGATACAGTTTTCGATGTAGGCATATCAAACCATACCGGTGTTTCATCCATATTTCCAATTTGCGATAAGTTCTATTGTTCTTTTTTTCTCATCTTGATTACAAAGGATTGAAAGAGAGTTATCTTTTCCTCCAAATCTTCAGGCAGTTTCTGAGAAAGTTTAGTTGTTTGTCGTAGCACAAGGTCATTTCTCTTTAAAACTCGTGAACACCAACTTATAGTTCCTTTGAAATCGGCAATCTTGTTTTGTTTAGCAGAAGCCAAAGCTCGCAGACGAATCATATTTCTTGTGACGATGAACCCACACTTTCGTTGCTCCTCGACCCAGCATACAAGTTCTTGTTCAAGTGCTGGCCACTGGCAGCTTTTTCCTCTATTAGCACATGTGTTTCTTGGCATCGCTGCTAGCTGTGTTGCATTGCGTTTCCAGTCTCGTAGCAGTTTCTCATTTACGCCAAACTTTCTTGAGGCAGCACAGTTGTTAGTTTCTTCGGCAAAGTTTACAACTTGCAGTTTGAACTTCGCAGAGTATTTCATTCGTTTAGACATGGTGATCGAATGTTTACGTTTCGGTAGTTATTGACGTTGCGTGACGCGCGGACGTTGTCGGAGTTTAGGCGATGACGGGCACATTCGCTCAATACCCAGTACTTCCCCCTAGCAGTCATCGTCGCTGCCTGGCTTTTGATGTTAGTTTCTTCGGCAAAGTTTACAACTTGCAGTTTGAACTTCGCAGAGTATTTCATTCGTTTAGACATGGCGATTGAATGTTTACGTACGGGTAGTTATTGTCGTTGCTTGACGCGCGATGACTCGCACATTCGCTCAATACCCAGTACTTCCCCCTAGCAGTCATCGTCGCTGCCTGGCTTTCGATGTCCGTTATTGAGGTGAGAATATTTGAAATTGTTGCTGAGGATGCGTGTTAATGCGACGAACGCTTTATAATGATTCAGTTTCTCGCTGTTTGATGAGCCTGACGGACGCACACCCACGCACAATGAGATGCATGAGAAACGGCCTTGGTTACCATCACATTTGAAGCGATGAATACGAAGTTAAATTTTATGACTTGGTGTATAAGTCGAGGTCGATTTTTTTCGGTCGCTTTTGGATCGAAAAAGGTCGACTAATACACCGGCAAATACGGTAATCATTTCATATCCAAATAGTTACTACAAAGTTAAATATAAGGCCTCCAGGTTTTTGACCAGTCTGTCAAATATAATCCAAGACTAAATACTCCCATCGTTTAATTAAAAAAACTATGTTGTAAAATACGAATGAAAGTAAAATAACAAATAATTTGCTAAATCTGTTAAAAATATATTTTTCCCACACTTCCATTGCAGTCTCATTATCAATATTGCAAATACTGTCATGTGATCGTGACACATTTACACATTGACCTCTTTTAAAAATGCTTTCTCACATAACATTTGCATAGAGATTTTTGTACAAAGCATAGATTGTGTTTACTTTCAACAGTCTAAATTCTAAATTTGAGATATGAAGGCAGGAGTTTGACTTTTTGTATGAAGGCACATGGCATGTCTGCAGATCATACAATTATAATAATAATAATAAAAAAAACTATAAAGTGAGCCCAATAATTTGAAACGTAAATAATCAAATAGTACATAAAAGAAAGCAAGCATACCTTGGTAAGGATTTAAGGTATACACATCAATTTCTGTATCAAGGTTAATCACTGGTATTACAACACATTTGACTTTGACACAAACAAATTTTGAATAATTGTTTTGGAATTAGGGTTACCCCCCTTTCTCAGGATTCCATGGAACACCATTGCACCAGTGATTCGCTCACTGTTCCTGACCATCTTCCCGCAGCTCTGAGGGTAGAAACTTATACTGCTGTTGCCTGATCATAGCTAGCCTCTTCCTGGCCTCATCCAGCTCCCTTTCTTTGCGAAGCATTTCCTCTTGTGCAGCGATGATCTGCGACGCAACACAATGAAATCTCATTATTCAACCAAAATACCTTACATGTAAGGTTTAACTGATGAAGATAAGGACTGACAATATGTGAATACCTGTAAAAATTCTAGATAGATTATTTGTGTCTGCTACTGGTCACTGGGACAACATTAATTAATGGAATCCTGTCTTGTGATTTGATGCGGCTTTTTGATTTTGATTATGTCAAGAATGTGTGATGACAACTAGGTGAGGAGTACAGAGAATATTGTGTCTTGCCTACAATCAATCATAGTCGGGGGAGGGAGTATCATGCTGTATGGATACATGAGCACTGCAAGAAGTGACTAAATTTGTGCCCTCCGAAAACTTTGCTATATTCAACATTTTTGGCTGTAACAAATGTATGTCTGATGGCTCAATGTCTCCATTACAGCACACCTGACCTCTTCCTAACTAGGGCTGTCACTATGGAATATTTTCAGATTCGATTATGCCATCAATTAATCAAAAAATCATAAAATTTAATCTTGCATAAAAGTGCATTAAAAATTCCTTTGTTTCCCATATCCTGTTTATTAACAAATTAGTGCTAGTTTTTTAGTATTAATTAGTGGATAAAAACTAAAACAACAATTAAATAATATCACACAAAAGGTATTATTGTACTCAAAACTTTTGATTGTGTTACTGGTGCGGTGATTGTTTAAAAGCAGATATTTGCAGTTTCTTTTCATGAATGACTACCAAAAAAAAACAATTAATGTTGAAAGGCTACCATTAAGTAATTTGTCCAATTTTAAGTTGAAAAACAGCTATAAATGATTATTCAATTACTAGAATTGGTGTTTATTATTTGATAGCTAACTATATGTAGATTAATTAATTAATTTGGAGCTCTATGGCTCACCTGTGGAAGACCATCAATTGTTCACACTGACATTCGATCGTCAATTGGAATGAGTTAAATGTCTCTCGTTCGACTAACCTGAGCAATACCTCCGACCATCTTGCTCTTGACCACCACTGCTTGGTCATCCTGAGCATCAAACGCTGCTTTCTGTGCTGCCTTCACCAGGTTATCGGAAGCTCTCTTCACAGCATTACCAGCAGCCTACAGAAACACATACATTGGTTAACACAAAGTCCACATACATTGGTTAACACAAAGTCCACACCACAGGTGGCATCTAAAAAAAACAAAACAAATAAATCGTATGTCTACCGCAACTTTTAATGAAGGCCATCTGTTTTGATAACGACGTACTTTTAGGGAAATTAGTGAACATATTTAAAGGTTCGTCTCTTGTGAGCAGTAACTCCTTAAAGGGAAAGGGACCAACCACTTTTGCTCTTAGACTTGAAAACCATAATAAGAGGCCTGGATATGGCTGTAAAAGGAAAAAGTGTGGTCTGGTATACTGCATTCAAAGTCAAACATTTCTCTCATTGGTTAAGGAAGTGGAGCTTTCTCCTTTTGTGGCACTGTGGGCTGGAGCAGACGCTGAGCTAGCAGTAGATGACAGTCTTGAATATATTATATAATCATTTTATTTCATGGGCGGCTCGGTGGCGCCCTGGGTAGCACGTCCGCCTCACAGGAAGATGTGGGTTCGAGTCCACCTCCGGCCCTCCCTGTATGGAGTTTGCATGCTCTCCCCGTGTCCGCGTGGGTTTTCTCCGGGCACTCCGGTTTCCTCCCACATCCCAAAAACATGCTTGGTTGGCCGACTGAGTTCTCCAAATCGTCCCTAGGTGTGAGTGCGAGTGCGGATGGTTGTTCGTCTCTGTGTGCCTTGCGATTGACTGGCAACCGGTTCAGGGTGTCCCCCGCCTACTGCCCGATGATGGCTGGGATAGGCTCCAGCACGCCCGCGACCCCCGTGGGGACAGAGTGGTACAGAAAATGGATGGATGGATTTTATTTCATCCTGGGTTAGAATGTTACTGTTAATCAGACCCTAACATGAACTTTCAACAGCTGTAGGCTTCCACTGAGGTTTCCTCTCTAACCTAGGAGGGTCACAGTTCAACAATAAAGCTGGTGTCAAGAATGATTTGACGTGACTGTTACAAGAATTTTGTCACAGCTATCATAAAACATACATTGACTATAAAAAAAAAGTTAAAGTCCCAATGATCGTCACACACACATCTGGGTGTGGTGAAATTTGTCCTCTGCATTTAACCCATCCCCGTGTGATGTTGATCCATCTCCTGGGAGAGAGGGGAGCAGTGAGCAGCAGCGGTGCTGCGCTCAGGAATCATTTGGTGATCTAACCCCCCAATTCCAACCCTTGATGCTGAGTGCCAAGCAGGGAGGAAATGGGTCCCATTTTTATAGTCTTTGGTATGACCCGGCTGGGGTTTGAACCCACAACCTTCCAGTCTCAGGGCGGTCACTCTACCACTAGACCACTGAGCTGGTTATATTCCAGTACAGGATGTAATACAGGATGTAATTCACCCTTTATCCAATGGTTACACTCACATCGGGCCAGTTCGACCACGTTTTGACGTGATTCCCATTCAGTCCTGTCACCCAGTGGCATAGCATTTTGTCACAGATATCGTAAAACATATATTGACTGTATTCCAGCACAGGAAGTAATACAGGATCTAATTCACCCTTTATCCAATGGTTACACTCACACCGGGCCAGTTCTACCACATTTTGACGTGATTCCCATGCAGTCCTGTCACCCAGTGGCATAGCACACTGGGCCGTATATCAGTCATGCTTCATAGAAAAAAGAAGGGGAACAAATCATTTTATGTAAAATGTTTTAAACGACAGCCTTAAAAGATGGGGAGATTAGCTTTAAAAAGTGTCATTGCAAAGTGAAGGGACAAGATGCTGCTAATAGTGTAAACATAGGTCAGCAGGCTAATTTTTCCAGTTCTGGGTGCTATTGCTTCTTGACTGGTGGATTGTTTCCAAGATCTCCCTAGACATAAACGTATGGGAATTACTGGGGTAGCAGCTGCAGGCCCAGAAGAGGAGCGGGATAAGCCACCGCTGATTGGATCAGAGAACACGAGCTGGCTGGAACTGGCTGATATGCACTCAGCTAAGATACACAGTCATAAATAAATATAACTTTTAGAGGTGTTTGCTATGACAGGAGATAGCTGCACTTTCAATGTCTTGGAAGTAACTACAGTTTCAGTGTGACAACTCAGTCAGTGGTACTTTGACTTAGTAACCCCAGAGAATTTGAAAAAAAAAAACACTTAAGCGAAACCTCAGTTGACTAGTAAGTAGGTTTAAAAACAAATTTTTTTCAGCTTAGTTCATAGACTGTACTTCCCGACCTCCACATGCAACCCTCAGTTTTGCTTTCTCTCACAAACCTCATTTGCTTGTTGCATCACATATTTCATGTACTGAAATCCCCCACCCCCACGGTGGGGAAAGTGCAAGTCATTGTGATATTAGTAACCTTTTTTTTTTTTTTTAAAAAAAGAATGTAACCTAACCTCCACTAAAGACAGACAAATGGCCACTTCCAAAGGCAGCCAGCACCTGCTGTTCACAGTGTAGACTCAAGGAACGAGAGTTACAAAGCGAGGTAGCTGCCATTTACTGTCATGCTATTTAAAGGCACATCGCACTAATGTACTACAGAGTATGTGCGTGCATGCGTGTTATGTGTGTGTGTGTGTGTGTGTGTGTGTGTGTGTGTGTGTGTGTGTGTGTGTGTGTGTGTGTGTGTGTGTGTGTGTGATTTGAGCTACGCATGTGGTGCTTGTACAAATAAAACTTGTACTTAAACGCACTATTGTATATTTTAGATGATACTTTTCCCCACTCCAGAAAAAGTATAAATGTATTGGAACATTACCGTAATTTCCGGACTATAAGTCGCGGTTTTTTTCATAGTTTGGGTGGGGGGGCGACTTATACTCAGGAGCGACTTATATATGGTTTTTTTTCACAAATTTTTACTTGATCATTAAGACATCACTTACAAGTATAGTTGACCACTTCCCATGTTATTTTTAGTATAGTTGATCACTTCACATGCTTTTATTTCTTTATCTTGAACATATTCAAAACATAAAAAATAGAGAAAACATCAAATAAAGCAATTAACACTTTAAAGCACCATATCCAAGTCCACTGTCTGCTGTATGTACACTTGCTCCATTTTTGCTCCTCTTATATTTATTATTATTATTTTTTATTATTTGTTTATTTATCATTTATTCAATACTCTTATTTATTCATTGTTAGTGCCTTCTTGGTTTTTTTTGTGTTGCTTGTATGCATATGTGTACTATCTCACCGAGGGATAGTGGAAATGTAATTTCAATCTCTTTGTGTGTCTTAGTATATAAAAAAATATATCGACGATAAAGCAGACTTTGACTTTGATAAAACAACCAAAAAAAATTATATTTTCAGACGAAACTGGATGAGGGCGCTCTAAATTTTACCGTTGGCCGTGACTCATCAACTGGGTGGGCTTAAGAAAAATGGCACCAAAAAGAAACTCATATTTTGCAGGTTACAAACTTCAAGTTGTAAAATATGCAGCTGAAAACAGTAATCGAGCAGCAGAAAGAAAGTTTGGAGAACCGTGATGTACCAATGGATTACTATTTCAAGTGACGTCAGTAGCGCGGCGCGCCGGTTGTTTACATACAAACGTGCCCACACAAGGACTACCATCATTAGCGGTGATCATTTCTAAGTGACACGGAGGACAAAGAGTTTGAAGGAATTAAGGATTTGGAGTGACATAGAAGGTTTGAAAAACTATTATGGCTTTTACGCACGCCCGGTCTCTACTGAGTCGGGGGCCGACGCTCGGCCGAGTGGCTGTCCGCGAACGGTGCGCGGGGCTCGGACATGGCCATTACGCACGCCCGGTCTGTCTGGAAGTCCACGCCGCCACACGCTTGGAAGTTTGTTTTGTTTAATAAAGAGCCGTTTACCAAACCTACGTCTATCCTTGTACTTTGTTAACGCTACAATATAGTTATATAGTAGATCTGTGGAATAAAGACGAGGCTGACGTCAGGGCGCACGCGCGGCGATGTTGACAAAGGACGAGGAATTTGATCGATGGATTTAATGGAATTAAAGTGCACGGATGGTTTGATAATATTATTGGCTTGTATTATAGTTATTTAAAATATAGTTTATCTATCGTTATATGAGCCTGTGGAATATTTTGAAGCGCAAGCGCCCTCAGCCGTGCGCACCCATTGTTGACAAAGAACGATCGATGGATTTAATGAATTGGAGTGACACCGATGGTTTTATAAACATGTTATTCATGTAATAGTTGTCCTTAATCACTCTATATGTTACGTCAGGCCCGTTCTCAGCTCTTTGTTTGTGTTTGTCACGTTAGCATACCTATCGTTTAGCCTGTTGTTGCTATTTAATGAATTGGAGTGACACCGATGGTTTTATAAACATGTTATTCATGTAATAGTTGTCCTTAATCACTCTATATGTTATGTCAGGCCCGTTCTCAGCTCTTTGAGTTTGTCACGTTAGCATACCTATCGTTTAGCCTGTTGTTGCTATTTAATGAATTGGAGTGACACTGATGGTTTTATAAACATGTTATTCATGTAATAGGTGTCCTTAATCACTCTATATGTTACGTCAGGCCCGTTCTCAGCTCTTTGTTTGTGTTTGTCACGTTAGCATACCTATCGTTTAGCCTGTTGTTGCTATCGTTTAGTCTGTTGTTGCTCGTTCATGACTGTTTTTGGTGTGGGATTTTGTCGAATAAATTGCCCCCAAAATGCGACTTATACTCCGGAGCGACTTATATATGTTTTTTTTCACTTTTTGGGGCATTTTATGGCTGGTGCGACTTATACTCCGGAGCGACTTATAGTCCGGAAAATACGGTAAGTTGAGGTTGTGTTTTCACCTTTCGTTTTCTCAAAAAAAAAAAAAAAAAAAAAAAAGGCACTGTCGGGGTCCATCTTTGTTTTTACAACATACTGCAAGTGGGGGACACCTCCCAGAGCTAAACACTGCACATGTAAATGCTGGTGTACGTATTTCGCTGCCAAATTGCTCTAAAATGCTCTCCCCACTAGCCACATTCATGATCATGTAATGTATTTTCCCCCAAAAAATAAATAAATACCTGGACCTTAGTTGCCAGGCCAGATAAATGACCATTGGTTATACGTCTTCCGATTTTTATTTGAATTTTTTGACATTTTTTTTGTCCACATTTCCATGTAAATGGTCACCATCTTTAATCCTGCACTTTAAACCCGGTTTTCAAAAATGACATGCGAGGGATTACCACAGTACATATTGGCATGCAGCTCTAACCTGAAGCCTCTTCATGCTCTGAGAGTCTTGGTCAGCCTTGACCTTGCAGGCCACCAAAAGCTGAGCAGTGGAGGCTGCCACCTGCTTGGCAGAAGATATGAGCTTCTCCTCACTTGCGTGTCCCTGAACCGCTGAGTTGGCAGCCTCACAAAGATTGTTGGTAGCTGCAGCTACCATTCGAGCCTGATGAGTCAAAGGCATCGGCATGTTATAGTTGGCTAGTATATTCTTTGCTACAGTATTCAAAGCTGGATGGAGAAGACTCACAGCAGAAATCAGACCCTGAGACCACTGTCCATCATCCACTGCATTGGCTGGAATAGCTCCCACCTGTAAATTTGTAAAAAGCATCAGAATGGCATGTTATTATAATAATGTTTACTTATACTATTGCTGAGCAATGAATGATTGACCAATCGAAGTTAATATTAAGCTTTTAAAATAGAAAACTTAAATGAAGGTCGATTTTAGGGCATATGAGCATGTTGACGGTAAATTCAATTGAGGGGACAAAAGTCAAAATGAATAGAAGTAGCTTTTTGGTGGTTCACAGAAACAAACATTAGATGCAAGGTATCAATTATATAATGCATACCGACATGAAATAACTGCTTTTCAAAAAACTAGTTTAATTACTACTACTACGACTTACTACAAAAATGAGTTTGCCATTAAGACTGCATTCACACTCCAAATTCAAGAAAAACTCCAAAATGAAAAATTCCAAGTTATAGTCTACATTTGCAATTATTTTGCTTATTTGGCAATCAACATGCCTCTAATGTAGCATACATTATATCTTAATAACTAATAACTGCAGCCATGTTTGCAATTGCATCAATTTTTAACCCGCAATATTCGGTTTTAAGGTATGTCGTCCGAATTTTATTCAACGAAAATAAGTAAATAGTCTTCACGACAGTATTTGTGAAATTTAAAATTTGGGGCTTTGTGATCACAGATCCCTGATGATGAGTAATAAAAATGGATTCCGTTCTCCCTTGCCCAGACGGGTCACCAGGGCCCCCCTCTGAAGCCAGGCCTGGAGTTGGGGCTCGAAGGAGAGCGTTTGGTGGCCGGGCCTTTACCCTTGGGTGGGTTGGTTGGTTGGTTGGGTTGGTTGGTTGGTTGGTTGGTTGGTTGGTTGGTTGGATGGATGGATGGATGGATGGATGGATGGATGGATGGACGGACGGACGGACGGACGGACGGACGGTCGGACGGACGGACGGACGGACGGATGATGGGCTTTGTGTAGTGAGGTGCCCACATACGAATTTTCATTGTGGAAAGTAACATGTTGCGTTAGTCATACCTTTCCTTGAGCCACCAACTCCCTCTGTGCCGCTGAAGCAGCTTTGACGAGAGCACTGGTGGCGGCGGCAATCGACTTGGCGGCCTCTAGAATCTGCTCCTCAAAGTTCAAGCTCTCATCTGCTTCCTGTTTAAGGAACGGGAAACCAACAGTCAATAAACACATAATGTGTGCAACAGCTGCAATGAGCTGTGAAGCAGTTGTTAAAACATAAAGGTGCCCTCATTTGGCAAAACTACAGACAGGGGTCAAGAATAACAAGATGAAAGATATACATACAATCTGTCACATTATTTTTTACTACTACCACCACTGCCACTACTACTACTGCCACTAATAGCTAGAATAATGATAATAGAAATATTATTATTAATACTGCATAAAAAACCTTGGGTTTGGTCCTGGGTCTCAGCTGCTCCAGTTTCTTGGCAGCTGCTTCAATGGCTGCTGCTGCTCCAAGCAGCTCATTCTCAGCAATAACAGTAGGATCTTCAGGATCCACCCATTCTGTGCCTACAACACAATTACAATGTTTCCAGTACTTTGGAAGACATGATACTAGCTTCCACCAACTTTACCAAAACACATTGTATTACACTATACAGCTTAGTAAAGGGATGCGTATATTCAACTCATTCAAATGAAAAAAAAAAAAAAAAAAAAAAAAAAAAATTTTAAAGAAAAACAAGGAATCAAGTTACATTATATGACCATTGTGTTTTTATGTGCCGGGTACAATACCTTTCATGGCTTCTGCAGCCTGGATCAACTCAGTGACAGAGCCTGCAACCCTTTTGGAATAGTTGGCCAACTGCTGCTTCAAATCATATGAGGGCTTCTGGATAATCTGATTGAGGGGGTGAAAAATAAAAAAATATTTTAATGTATCATTCACATACTGATCAATCTGTAATTTTGCATTTCTTGCATGATTTTCACACAGTCATTTGCACAAACATTTTTTCTATCATTTAATTTGCATTTAATTTACCGAACAACTCATTGCTGGACTATCCTGTGAGCTGTTTGGTTTATGCTTTGTGTGTTTCACCAGTGTTCTCACACTGGGCAAAATAGTATTTTTTATTATTTATTTTAATATTCCCTGTTAATTCTCTGATTTAATCATGACCTCAATCATTCAAGACCTCTAATATCAGTAGCGCCACATTATGGAACTTCTACCATGCTTCTGTTCACAGTAGGTTGGTTGTTTTTTGTTCCCCGCTATATTCCGTGGCTATAAATATCAGTACTCCTTTTGACGATCAAGATACATGAGTCAACAATGTTACAATGTGTAAACCTAAATGGTGTAATATTTTGCTCACTCATTCATTAAAACATTTATTATTTATCTGATTAAGCGACCACGTCTTCAAATATCATCTTCCTTCAGAACAACATGCGAGTTAACACCCATCAAACAAACTATCACAAGATGCCAATTTGTTTAATTCAGTTTAAAAAATGTGTCAGGGCAACTATACTTGGAGCAGTGATATTTATTTGACTTTCCGTTGGTGTCCTCAACTGTCCTACATGCACTATGCAGGTAGGAGAAGTGTCTGACAGCTGCAAAGTATTAACTAGGCTCAGCCACTACCCGACTCAGATGTGCTGTCATGACAAGATAGAGGTGCGGACGTAATAGTACAGGAACGCATGCAACAAGCCAAACCATTGCAAATGCCAGCTCGCACACAAACTCACATATAATACACAAATAAAGTAACACACTCAAACTGAGATGAGAACATTTCTAGGGAACTCAAAATCAGTTATATACCGGAAATTCAATATGGAAATTACCGTATTTGCCGGTGTACAGGTCGACTCGGTGTATAAGTCGACCCCCTAAAATTTGACGGAAATTTACGATTTTATGATATATCCTTTGTATAAGTCGAGCTCAATTGTTGCATTATATTAAACTTCAAAATTCAATATGCGAAATGTGTTGACGAAATATGTTCAAATTCCGGGAGGCCGTGCGCATGCGGCTGTTTATAAGCACCGCGGAGGAGATCGCGGAGCCTCATTTGACTTCCAGCGGCCGGCGAGCTCGCGCACGCCGCCCGGCACCAACGGGAGGCCGGAAATAGCTCCAAGCCGAGCGGATCGGCACTTTATAAGCACCGCGGAGGAGATCGCGGAGCCTCATTCGACTTCCAGCGGCCGGCGAGCTCGCGCACCCGCCCGGCACATCCGGGAGGCCGTGGGCACGCGCCAAGTGGCCGAAAATAGCCCCCGCCGAGCGGATCGGCTGTTTATAAGCACCGCGGAGGAGATCGCGGAGCCTCATTCGACTTCCAGCGGCCGGCGAGCTCGCGCACCCGCCCGGCACATCCGGGAGGCCGTGCGCACGCGCCAAGTGGCCGAAAATAGCCCCCGCCGAGCGGATCGGCTGTTTATAAGCACCGCGGAGGAGATCGCTGAGCCTCATTCGACTTCCAGCGGGCCGCGCACTCGCGCACGCCGCCCGGCACATCCGGGAGGCCGTGCGCACGCGCCGAGTGGCCGAAAATAGCCCCCGCCGAGCGGATCGGCTGTTTATAAGCACCGCGGAGGAGATCGCTGAGCCTCATTCGACTTCCAGCGGGCCGCGCACTCGCGCACGCCGCCCGGTTCAAATTTTCTAAGTGCAACGCACAATGAGATGCATGAGAAACGGCCTTGGTTACCATCACATTTGAAGCGATGAATACGAAGTTAAATTTTATGACTCGGTGTATAAGTCGAGGTCGATTTTTTTCGGTCGATTTTGGATCGAAAAAGGTCGACCAATACACCGGCAAATACGGTAATAAACAGGCACCCGATGAACCAATCAGTGCACAGTCAGACCTAGGGACAACTTGGAGTAGTCAATCATGCAAGTTTTAGGAATGTGGGCAGAAACTGGAGTACCCGGAGGAAACCCACGCGGGCACATAATATGCAAACACCATACAGGAAGGCCAGAGGAAGAATCGAACGCTGAACCTCAGAACTGTGAGGCGGACGTGCTAACCAGTGTATCACCGTTTTCAAAACATTTATTATCTAATCTTGTATGGACTAATGTAAGAAGGGGACTCCCTTTTGGTGGAATTTTAAAAAAAAACCAAACATGTCATTTGTGACTAAAAGAAACCTTGTACAGATAAATAAATCCACGAGAAAAGAATTTCTGACTAAAGTACCATATTTTCACGACCATAAGGCGCACATAAAAGCCTTTAATTTTCTCAAAGAAAACAAAGGGGCACCTTTTAATGTGTGACCAAATTCATAAATTTGTAAAGTTGTTTTGTGTGGCTTCCGTATTATACAGGCCTAATATGAAGACCCGATGAACCAATCAGAGGACATTATGTTTTACGTACGTAGATCGGGACAAAAAAAACTAGACGTAACACGTAGAGGAGTACGTACCTTCGCCGCCATTGGTAAATAAATACTATTGTTTGTGCAAATCTGTAAAGTTGTTTTGTGTGGCTTCCGCCACACAAAGACGTACCGTATTTGCCGGTGTATAAGTCGACTCGGTGTATAAGTCGACCCCCTAAAATTCGACGTAAATTTACGATTTTATGATATATCCTTTGTATAAGTCGAGCTCAATTGTTGCATTATATTAAACTTCAAAATTCAATCAGAAATATGCGAAATTTATTGACGAAATGTGTTCAAATTCGCGAGTTTGTAGCGAGCGATCTATACGCCATTTTAAATATTATTTACTTCATGACCCTGTGATATTACGCGCCGAGAGAGACTAACAACAATGAACACTCTTAGAAACTGGTTTATTTTTAGTTAAGAAACAACAAATAATTATAAAGTGATTGCCGGTACATAGAGTTCAAAATTCGTCTTCATTGTCGCTATTTCTGAAAAGCTCGTTCCATTCGTTTTCGTTTAGTTTGTCGTCATAAAGAGCATCTTCTTGGTCTTCTCTATCCTGAGAGCGTTTGGCGAATATTTTCTAAGTGCCAACGGCTCTTGCGCCATAAAGAGTCCGCCCCGGCTGGTTCCCCATGTCGGCCAGAACAAGTGAAAATTCGGCCTCTTCCCCTGGAAGTCTGGCCAAGTTTGGCGAATATTTTCTAAGTGCCAACGACTCAACCGCCGTAAAGTGTCCGCCTCGGCTGGTTCCCCATGTCGGCCACCACAAGTGAAAATTCGGCCTCTTCCCCTGGAAGTCTGGCCAAGTTTGGCAAATATTTTCAAAGTGCGAACGACTCAACCGCCGTAAAGTGTCCGCCTCGGCTGGTTCCCCGTGTCAGCCACCACAAGTGAAAATTCGGCCTCTTCCCCTGGAAGTCCGGCCAAGTTTGGCGAATATTTTCAAAGTGCGAACGACTCAACCGCCGTAAAGTGTCCGCCTCGGCTGGTTCCCCGTGTCGGCCACCACAAGTGAAAATTCGGCCTCTTCCCCTGGAAGTCCGGCCAAGTTTGGCGAATATTTTCTAAGTGCCAACGACTCAACCGCCGTAAAGTGTCCGCCTCGGCTGGTTCCCCGTGTCGGCCACCACAAGTGAAAATTCGGCTTCTTCCCCTGGAAGTCCGGCCAAGTTTGGCGAATATTTTCTAAGTGCCAACGACTCAACCGCCGTAAAGTGTCCGCCTCGGCTGGTTCCTCCGGTCGGCCAGAACAAGTGAAAATTCGGCCTCTTCCCCTGGAAGTCTGGCCAAGTTTCTCGCTGTTTGATGAGCCTGACGGACGCACACCCACGCACAATGAGATGCATGAGAAACGGCCTTGGTTACCATCACATTTGAAGCGATGAATACGAAGTTAAATTTTATGAATCGGTGTGTAAGTCGAGGTCGATTTTTTTCGGTCGATTTTGGAAAAAGGTCGACTAATAATACGCAAATACGGTAATAAACAGGCACCCGATGAACCAATCAGTGGACACTACGTTTGACGTAGTCGGGGCAGTAGACCAATCAAAGGACTGGACGTAACACCGCCATTGGTAAATAATACTATTGTCCGTGCAAAGTCGCCATTGATAAATAAATACTACCGTCTGTGCAAGTCTGTGAAGTTGTTTTGTGTGGCTTTCACAACACAGAGACGTAAAAAACAGGCATAATATGAACCATGAACCAATCAGAGGACATTACGTTTTACGTAAGGCGGGGTGGTAAACCAATCAGAGGACTTTACGTAACATGTAGAGTACGTACCTCTGCCACCATTGATAAATAAATACAATCGTTTGTGCAAAGAAAACAGCATTTGGACCCTCTAAAATGGCATAGACAGAGAGACATGCTTACGAAGCACAATTCAAGCTTCCTGGAAAGCCAGGATCATTGCCGAAGAGCAACGTGACAACGAAGAGAAAATGACGAGGGAAATTGGCATGTCAGATGTCGAACTTGCACAACTGTTTAATTTGGATACAGAAGATGAGGACTTGGACGGATTTGTGTATGAATATCGATTAACAATAATGTGAGCACAGTCGAGTACATGGTTAAACAGTAGAATAAAGTACAACCAAACTTCACTTTCTTGCTCCCGTGACATATTTTTTTGTTTGCCGCAAATCATGCGCCCTATAATGCGGTGCGCTCTATGTGTAGATTAAATACGAGATAGACCTCGTAATTTAGTCTGCGCCTTTTAACCCGAAGTGCCTTATGGTTATGAAAATACGGTACATGACCTGTTCAACATCCTACACTGCCTTTCTCATGAATGATGTTTAACTTGCACGCTGACTCATTTGGCTATGGCGAGTCATATATTGAATATAAAGTGTAATTAAGAAGTTACAACTTGAAGGATTATGTTTGATCATTATCATTTCTCAAAGATCTCTTACATTAGTTGGGTTAAACTTTGGTTCCATGTCCAAAAGCAGGAATAGTCTGACATCAACAAACATGCTGTTAACAGACATGTCGTGGATTTCAACCGATGCAACTCACACTTATTCTATTTAGACATGTTGCATACTCACCGGCTATGCACAGATATCAGCGAACCACAAGTTTAAATACAATAAACATTTGCATAGAATGGGGAAGAAAGAAAGCAAGAAAGAGAGGAAGAACAAAAGAAAGACAGAGAGAAAAAGACAGAGAGAAAGAAAGAAAGAAAGAAAGAAAGAAAGAAAGAAAGAAAGAAAGAAAGGAAAAAAGCAAGAAAGAAAGGAAAAAAAGCAAGAAAGCAAGAAAGAACATTATTAAACAAATGATCTTCTGCAAGACAAAAAAAAAAAAGGGTATATCTGAAATTACTCTTGAGCCTTGGGTGATTTTGACCAAAACTGAATCAAAAGTACGTTGACAATACACCAGGGAACTATAAAATGCAGAGACATATTTCCTTTGCAACAGAAAAAATGTATTTTAAACATGGAACTATGAGTCTTTACAAATACATTACTCTAATCCTTACAGAATCAAGGCAAAGGTGTCCCATCCCTACTTACAACTAGCACATGCTCCAGGAGTCCCAGATATCCTGTTGCACATTCGTTTCCATAGCGCAGGGCTCTCGTCCGGACCTCCTTATTGACTTCCGAATGGTAGGCAGCTTGCTAAATGGGAAACGAAAAGAATCAACATTTTTAATGACCGACAGACAGTTCAGATTCAAGAGATTAAAGGACATTAAGTAGTTCAGAGGAAGGAAGGAAGGAAGGAAGGAAGGAAGGAAGGAAGGAAGGAAGGAAATTCAGAAAGAAAGAAAGAAAGAAAGAAAGAAAGAAAGAAAGAAAGAAAGAAAGAAAGAAAGAAAGAAAGAAAGAAAGAAAGAAAAAGACAACTGCCACTTTAGCTAACTTTCCAAATCACCCATATGAGGTTTTTCAATGACCTTGCAGGAGTGTAGCATGTCAGCAATGGCCCTTCTGCTAAGATTAGCAGTGGCAATAATGTCCTCTTGGCGGCAAGAGTTCCCAGCAGCCACTGCCTTAGCTGTTGCCATGGTGATTCCTTTAGTCATGCGAATGAACTCCTCAGGTGTGGTTGTCTTTGCTGGTGGGTCTGAGCTGCTGAAAGTCTGTCATTTATCCAAAACACAGGCGTAAAAAAGTGCATTCTTTAAAAATAAAAATCAATTTTTATGGATGGTAGCAATTAATCAAACCCATTAATCTAACCTATTAGGATCATGAGTGTGCACGTTTTTTTGTGCATACAAAATTTGGAGGTGGCCCTAAAACCTCTGATGCCATTAAATTGCAATAAAATACATGCTAAAGACAGAGAAGCATGATTTGAACCAGTGGGTGGTGCAGCAAACGTGTAAGAATTATCAAAATGGTCTCAATTTGAGCCATGAAAAAATCTGTGCTGCATACAGTATTTTTCTATACTGTATTTACCACCAGTTGACTGTGTTTTGAGATATAATTAAGGAGCAAGCTAGTCAATGCTCTAAATAGTTTCTTCTGGTTTTCAGGGAGAAGATGGCAGATGCGCATAAAACACGGACAAATCAACATTTCCATTTTCAAAGGTGTCATTACTAACAGCAAGCTCCTGTCTGATGTGTTCAATAGTGGCTTCCAAAGCTCTGGTCCCCTTCGTGGCTTCGTCCTCAACAGCCTTTACCGTCTTCAAGAGTGATGTAACATTAGTCACCATCACCTGTTGCAGACCAAGATTATCATATGGATTAAAAGGTCAGACAGAAAATACCAGTCATGAATGCTAGTAACCAAATATCTCCATTTCATTCCAGTGAACACAGTGTCACATCATTAGCATCCAGGCAACTTTCTGTCTGAATTGAATCTTACAGCACTGAGGGCTGAGGCGTATATCAAGGTCCCAAATAAGTAACTTGGATGTTCACTACAATACATTGTGTGTGCTGTCAGTAGACATATAGTGGATTATCAACTAAGATTGCAATATTTTACGAAGATGCCAAATAGCTGGCAATAACTGCATGATCACTCACTAACATGTTGCATCCACTGTTGACAACAGGTGTAAAGGTGGTGCAGACCATAAAGAAGAGAGGGTTTTGCATTTTAGATTAATGGTTAATGGTTATTCCAACTGGGAGAGCACCATAAGTCTAGTAGTAAATCTACATTTATGACTGTGCATGTCTCATGTGTGAATGTGGCTTTTGTCTTTTACCTTGGCAGAATTCTTAAGATGGAGCATACTGGGATCATCATGAGGTTTGCCTGCAGCTGCTTTGGTGGTGCTGATGAGGTTGCCCAAAGCTTTGGCCACATCTTTCACTGCATTGATAAGGACCACCTGTGGAGTCAACAAAAAATATATTTCTTAAGTTACATTTTCAACGTTTCCTACTTTATATTTTAGTCTTTTGTTTTTAATACGGTTGTGTTTGTTTTACCGTAACTTGGTCTACTTATAATTTGTAGATCTAGAGCAGGGTTGGGCAACTCCGGTCTTTGAGGGCCAGATGTTAAAAATGTTTCCCTTCTCCAACACACTTGAGTCAAATGATCAGCTCATCAGCAAGCTGCGCAGAAGCCTAATAATGTTCATTTGAATGAGGTGTGTAAAGAGGAGAGAAATATCTAAGGGTGTATTCAGACCAGAAAAGTTATTTAGTCCGCGAACCAAAAGCGGACTTAATTTTTTTTGTTTAGTACGGTTCCTATTCAGACTGTACATTTTGCAAGTGAAAAATACACACCCACGCTTGTGATGATCTGTGCTCCCACTGAACAGCAATGACCAGGGCGGCACACAGAGCACAGACATGGAGGAAAACATGTGAGTCCTATGAGCTGCGTTCCTGCTCTGCATATTTGTGCTGTTGGTTCGGATCTACACTGTTTGTATTCACACCTGAAGCGAACCGCACAGAGCTCGTTTGGAAGCGAACCGAAATCCACTTTTTCAAGTGACCACTTGAAAAAGTGGGTGTCGGTCCATTTCTTTAATACACACCAGTATTCGTTTGCGTGGATTCACACCTGCACAAAGTCCAGACCAGCATTACAATCGAACCCTGGTCCGTTTAAAGCGGACCAAACAGTCAGGTCTGAATACAACCTAAAACATACAGGATTGTGGCCCTAAAGGGTGAGAGCTGCTGCCCGTCCTTGATGTGGACCAAAGTAACAGCGTTTTAAACTTGCATTTTGCCGCCAAAATCAAAATTCTGCTTGACCACTGAAATGCACTTTACTTAAGGACCCACTAGGTTTCCTTCTTAAGTTAAGGAATACGAATGAATGGTGCTGTTCGAGAATCAATGTAAAAAAAGTACCTGTAAAAAAAGAGGACTTTACTTTTTCTTTTTGTCTGTTCAGAAATACACTTTGAGCGTGCACCGGTTCACTAGTAGGAACATTTTCTGTTCAATTATTCAGAGTACCCCAAAAATAGAGTGAGTGGGTACACAGACTAGGGACACAGTGAGCCAGTGCTGGCTGCGTTCAGAAATTAATGGGAGCGGAGTGCATTCTGTCTCTTCGAACACACTCTCAGAGTAGTGCATGGTCAGAGTAAATTTCCAAACACACCGTCTGCCTTGTAACTCAGGTAACAAATGTATATAATTAAATTGTCACAAGGTCAGAGGTGATTGTACCTTCTCAGTTGCCGTCCCGTGCCACTTCAGACATAGGTTCCCCCGAATGAAGGCAAACGCTTGTACAGAAAAACACTGCCTGACTGATTTATCTTTTCTTAAGATTGATTTATCATTACTTTCACACACCTGAGTCTCTGGATCTTCGGAACCAAGGCTTGCAGCTCCGAGTTTGACCACATCAGCAAGTTTGGTAATCGTATGCACAGAGGATTGGGCAGCCTGGGCCAGTTTTTCTTGACTGGCTCCAGCACCAGATACTAAAAGTTTGGTGTCCTCCACTAGAGCCTTAGCTGTCTTTAGGATGTATTCTCTGCAGTTAGTGAAACAAAAAGTCAGAAGCCTAATACACATATACAGTACTGGTATACACAATATAATTACCGAGAGAGAGAGAGAGAGAGAGAGAGAGAGAGAGAGAGAGAGAGAGAGAGAGAGAGAGAGACATAGGGAGGGAGGGAGGGAGAGAGACAGACACACAGAGAGAGAGCGCAAGAGAGAGAGAGAGAGAGAGAGAGAGAGAGAGAGAGAGAGAGAGAGAGAGAGAGAGAGAGAGAGAGAGAGAGAGAGAGAGAGAGAGAGAGAGAGAAAGAGAGAACATTGTCTTTTACAGAGTGTTATAAAGGTATTGTACGTCAATCATTTCTGTTAAATATAACATTTTCAATGTGGGAATAAGGAAAATCCTTTATACAAATATTAATTTGCAAAAAAATAAAGGTCAATCCAGATTTTCTGCATATATTAGTAATAATAAAGCTGAAAATTGAAGACAAAGAATTATTGGATATAAAATTACAGCTACTCTGATGGTGTTGTTTAACTCACCAATAAAACAAATTCTTGACTCATTTGTTAAACTACACCCTAGTTCTCAGGTCGATTTTAGACCATATTAAATATAATACCCAATCATTTAAATAAATTCAAAATAAATCTGAACAAAAAAAGGAGGAGTAAATTCACTTTCTTGTTCAGCAGATCATTTAGGTTTTCTCATCACTGTGATAATATTGTTATACAGTACTACCACAAAAACAAAGAGTAATATGTAATACAAACCGACTAATATTGTACCTCAATAAAAATAAATAAAATAAAACCGCAATACCCATTTGAACTTCCTAACTGAACATTCTAAATTTGGAGAATTGGCAGCACATGGTCTTCACATTTATATGATATACGATCCTACATAATGCCACTCTTGCTATTTTAAAACAAGGGAAGCTCTTTGTATGTGTCATCCATTCAAAAATAGTATTGTGACTGAAACTGCTGCTCACGACTAAAACAAGTCAGAAAGGGTTCATCGACTTATGACACCAAAAATTGGATGGTTATAGCTGGCTGAACTACGACAATTCTCATAAAACTTTGATTTGACCTGCTTGATTACTGTCACTAACTAGTGCCTCAGCATGATCAACTCATGTGGAATTAACATCTCAAATGGTTTGAGAGCATTCTCAGCAACCGACCTTTAGCTTCCAAGATAACGGGAATGCTTGACAAGCCCACACAGTGAGCTTTATTAGAGACTACCTTCAGAATTTGAGAGTGGTGAAGAAGGAATGACCTGCCAGCTGTCCTGACCTTAATCCCAATGAACACTTGTGGGATCAGCTTGGGTGTAGCATTCATGATCAAAACAAACATGTTGGCAGAGTTGCAAGAATTGCTGGTTGAAGAATGGGCTGCCATCCATCCCACAATAATGTGTACCCAGGCGGCTGACCAGCATGGAAATGAGGTGCCAGGCTGTTGTAGCTGTGTATGCTACGTCAATATACTAATGAGAATGTTGAATGAATGAATTTTCTTTTGAGCTCATCTTCCACAGGGCATAATGTACATTTTCCCCCAAGATGAAAAGCGAAAAGGACCTGTGGTCTGCAAAGGTTTCTGCATTCTCTCTGTTTAGTGTCCCAGCAGTGGCAAACATGATGGTGGTGTCAAGATCAGCGATGATTCCAGACACAGCGCTGGCTGCAGTGATGCAAGCCTGGGTGCCACGGTTACCTGCCTGCAGGGCTGCCAGTACATGCGAGACCTACAGGAAGACCAATTAATTAGCAATGTTACAGAATTCTTATAAACCCTACACACAAAAAGCAAAGTATGATGCTCCACCTTTCATCTGAAATTTCAGGATGAATCTAAAATGTTTCATAACCTTTACAGATGAACCTACAATATTTTATCTGCTGTTGGTGATGATGTTAAAAAATTATATGCAACATTCCCATACAATACCAGTATCCATCCATCTGTATTGCTTGTCCCCACGGGGGTCGTGGGTGTGCTGGAACCTTGAACACCCTGAACTGGTTGCCAGCCGATCACAGGGCACACAGAGACGAACAACCATCCCCACTTGCACTCACACCTATGGGCAATTTGGAGTGGTCAATCAGCCTACCAAGCAAGTTTTTGGAATGTGGGAGGAAACCAGAGGACCCGGAAAAAAAACACGCAGGCACGGGCAGAACATGAAAACTCCACACAGGGAGGGCTGGGGGTGGAATCGAACCCGCACCCTCCGAATTGTGAGGTGGACATGCTAACCAGTGCGCTACAATGCCAGTATACAAAATTTAATTACAAAGGTATGTTAGAGTTAGTATTTTAATAATATCCAATTTGTTGATGCAAGGAATGAGTCTTTAATCGTTTGCATTGGAAAAATGTCCTTACAGTTATGAGTGATGTCAAATGTTAGCAAGAGTTTTGTATGTAAGTTCCAACAGTTTGCAAGGAGCGAGGGGTGGGAACCATCTTTATAAAAAAATAAAAATTAAAAAAAACATACACTGCCTTTGAAACCATTTCATTGCTTTTGCATCTTTGTACTTGCAGCTGGGTAAGTTTTGGTTTAAAGAAGCTCTTGGTTTGACTGCTAAGAGTTCCACTGTATAAACACATCCAATTTCTTCCACTCAATTTTTCATTCTTCTATTGCAAAAATGTATTTCGCATTGACTAGAAAACAAGTAAAAGTACATACATACAAAACTGACCTTTTCTGAGACTTTGCGAGCACTTTCAATCAGTTCCTTCTTGGTGAATGAATCACTGGGGCTGCACTGCAGGGCTCCAGCTTTGGTCACTAGACTGGTGCAGCTGAAACCCAGTTCACCCACCTGCTTCTTTATATGAGAACCAATCTGAAAGAAACACAAAAAAAAAAAAAAAAAAAACTGCTATATTGCTGTACATATAAATTGCAGATGATAGTGGAAAAGACACGTATATTCCTAAAATCTCAGCTTTGGGTGATCAGCTTTACCTCATCATTTTCTGCCGTTATAGCTGCATATTTGGCCTCATTTGCCAGATTCCCAAACTCATTTGTCAGCTGATTGGCCAGTCCGCCAAGGTCATCGGGGTTTGTGTTGGACTTGGTCACCTAAAATAGATGATACGGTTGTAGATTTTGTTCGGATTTTAAGCAAACAACATGAACAGTTTTTATTTTTGAAATGATGCAATTAGTCTAGAATTTATTTTCTCATAAATGTAATATGCAAGTGGATGAAAACACAATTAGTGTAATTACTCTCGATAATTCAAAATATTCTCATTTAAAACACAGATTTAAAACACATATTGAAATTAAAATATTGTATTCACTCATTCAATTACAAATTAGGCAGGAAGAGCATGATGATTATTATACACATTACAACTCACTCGCCAATGTTCAATAGTGAAGTTTTGCAGTAAACCATTGTTCTCATGTCTACTGATAGAAACAGGATGGAGCTTTCCTTTTAAGTAAACTTATCAGTTCCATATTGACAAATAGTTCTTACCATCTCCTGCACAGTGACAGCAATGGCCTTGGCCGTCTTAACCATTGTTGTCTGGTAGTCCACAAAGGTGCCCTCAGGTTCAAGTGTAGGCGCATCTTCCATCTTATTGATGGCATCGTTGATGGAGTCCACCATGCCACCCACAGCGCCAGCCGCACTGGCGGCCTCAGCCAGAGTGGTGCCCAAATCATCTACTGCTTCTTTCATCATCTGTACGGATTCCTCCAGCGCCTCTTGCATGTGAGCTGCCTGAAAAAAAAAAACTTATTTGACTTCATGATTCTTAAATTGTGAATTAAACTATTTGTATAGGTTTTATTTCATCCAATTTAATCTAAATGCATCTATAGAGCACATTTAAAACCAGTAAGCAAAGTGCTGTACAATTCATTAAAAAAAACAGAATACCAAACAAATTAACATACCATATTTTTCGGACTATAAGTCGCGTTTTTTTCATAGTTTGGGTGGGGGTGCGACTTATACTGAGGAGCGACTTATATGTGGATTTTTTCATAAATTTTCAAAAATAAAAAAAAATAAAAATAAAAAAGTGAAACCGCGATAAAGGAACCACGATGTAGCAAGGGATTACTGTAATTTGAATTTCAAGTGACGTCAGCAGCGCTGCGCGGCGGTTGTTTACATAAAGGACAAAGATTCGATCACGGGATGACGAAGATGATGAAGGGCCCCATGTAGCACCGGCATCATTAGCGGCTTTGTTTGCAAGTGACACGGAGGACGAAGAGTTTGAAGGATTTAAGGATTTGGAGTGACACAGAAGGTTTGAAAAATTATTATGGCTTTTACGCACGCCCGGTCCTACTCTACGGAGCTCTCTTTCACTTCCGTGGATGGAAGTCGGGGGCCGGCGCTCGGCCGGGTGGCTGCCCGGGGACGGTGGATGGGGCTCGGACATGGCTTTTACGCACGCCCGGTCCTATTCTATGGAGCTGTCTTCCACCTCCGTGGCTGGAAGTGCCACCTCCGGGGATGGAAGTCCATGCCGCCACACGCCTGGAAGTCGACACCGGCGCTTGGGTCCTTGTACTTTGTTAACGCTACAATATAGTTACGTATATAGTACTAGATCTGTGGAATAACGACGAGGCTGACATCAGGGCGCACGTGCGGCGTTGTTGACAAAGGACGAGGAATTTGATCGATGGATTTAATGATTTGGAGTGACACAGATGGTTTGATAATATTATTGCTTATATAATAGTTATTTGATATATAATTTATATATCGTTATATGGGCCTGTGGAATATTTTGAAGTGCAAGCGCCGTCAGCGGCGTGCACGCATTGTTGACAAAGGACGATCGATGGATTTAACGAAGTGGAGTGACACAGATGGTTTTATAAACGTGTTATTTATGTAATAGTTATTTGAATAACTGAATGTTACGTCAGGCCCGTTCTCAGCTCTTCGTTTGCGTTTATGTCACGTTAGCATACCTATTCGTTAGACTGTTGTTGCTCGTTCATGTCTGTTCTTGGTGTTGGATTTTGTCGAATAAATTTACCCCCAAATGCGACTTATACTCCGGAGCGACTTATATATGTTTTTTTTCACGTTATTGTGCATTTTATGGCTAATGCGACCTATATTCCGAGCGACTTTTAGTCCGAAAAATACGGTAAATGGGAATTGCTAACAGCCACTTTGATAATATCCACATTCACTCCTTTGTTCTTGCCCATGTCCTCTTTTCATACGTGTTTAGATAAAACATTTTTTATTGACAATCACGTTTGTAAGTATGTGGTTCAATAATTTAAGTGGCCCCTTAAAACACCATTTCATAAGAACAAAAGGCTGCAACGTTTGCCTGCTGCGGCGAGTTACCAAGATTGTGAAGCAGGGCTGTGGAAACGGACTCGGACTCGGGGACTCGGTCGGACTCGGTCATTTTTGCCGGACTCTGTGCTGATTTTGAACGAGTCCGACAATTAAAAAATACGTTCAATTTTATTTTCATCATGCTGCTGAGAATGCACGTAGGAATACTGTCCACAGCCCTGCTTACGATCAATGCGGCCACGTTGAGTTGCACTTAGGCTAATGTTTACATTATGTACCAATGTCAAGGACGATTATGTCACCCAGCTTATATCATTGATGTGTTTCGATAGTTGGTCGTCACTAATTATTTGTGTTTAGATAAATGTCTGAGCTATAATGGTGTAATTAATGATTAAAAAATATTATCTTACATGTCCTGTGTTTCAGAATGGTTATTTAATTGGGCGAGAGTGTGTGTTTTCAAGCGTTTTACCTCATGCCAATGGCACTCAGGGCTAAGGGTGGGCTTCAATGACTATTTTTGTAAAGCCACGCATTTAATACCATATCAAATAATATATTAGAGTGTAGGTTATGTTCCAACGTATCCACCTCTATCGGTTAAATTGTCAACCGTACATTTATGACTACGCCATGAGTGATCTACGTTATGAACTAGCACAACTCCGGTAGGGCAGGGAAAATGTTATCGATCCGACGTCCGATTGGAACGTCGCCTCACTTTTACGTCCGCGCTCTCAGCAAGGGATCCTATATAAGCCAAACCAGCCAGTGTGAAAGCAGTTGAGTTCGTTCTGGTAGATTTTGATCTAAATTAGCCTTGAATAAAGACTAAGCAGTCACATGAATTACCGTATTTGCCGGTGTATTGGTCGACCTTTTTCGATCCAAAATCGACCGAAAAAAATCGACCTCGACTTATACACCGAGTCATAAAATTTAACTTCGTATTCATCGCTTCAAATGTGATGGTAACCAAGGCCGTTTCTCATGCATCTCATTGTGCGTTGCACTTAGAAAATTTGAACCGGGCGGCGTGCGCGAGTGCGCGGCCCGCTGGAAGTCACAGCTGATCCGCTCGACGGGGGCTATTTTCGGCCACTTGGCGCGTGCGCACGGCCTCCCGGATGTGCCGGGCGGGTGCGCGAGCTCGCCGGCCGCTGGAAGTCCAATGAGGCGCCGCGATCTCCTCCGCGGTGCTTATAAACAGCCGATCCGCTCGGCGGGGGCTATTTTCGGCCACTTGGCGCGTGCGCACGGCCTCCCGGATGTGCCGGGCGGGTGCGCGAGCTCGCCGGCCGCTGGAAGTCCAATGAGGCGCCGCGATCTCCTCCGCGGTGCTTATAAAAAGCCGATCCGCTCGGCGAGGGCTATTTTCGGCCACTTGCCGCGTGCGCACGGCCTCCTGGATGTGCCGGGCGGGTGCGTGAGCTCGCCGGCCGCTGGAAGTCCAATGAGGCGCCGCGATCACCTCCGCGGTGCTTATAAAGTGCCGATCCGCTCGGCTTGGAGCTATTTCCGGCCTTCCGTTGGTGCCGGGCGGCGTGCGCGAGCTCGCCGGCCGCTGGAAGTCGAATGAGGCGCCGCGATCACCTCCGCGGTGCTTATAAAGTGCCGATCCGCTCGGCTTGGAGCTATTTCCGGCCTCCCGTTGGTGCCGGGCGGCGTGCGCGAGCTCGCCGGCCGCTGGAAGTCGAATGAGGCGCCGCGATCTCCTCCGCGGTGCTTATAAAGTGCCGATCCGCTCGGCTTGGAGCTATTTCCGGCCTCCCGTTGGTGCCGGGCGGCGTGCGCGAGCTCGCCGGCCGCGATCTCCTCCGCGGTGCTTATAAACAGCCGCATGCGCACGGCCTCCCGGAATTTGAACACATTTCGTCAATAAATTTCGCATATTGAATTTTGAAGTTTAATATAATGCAACAATTGAGCTCGACTTATACAAAGGATATATCATAAAATCGTAAATTTCCGTCGAATTTTAGGGGGTCGACTTATACACCGAGTCGACCTGTACACCGGCAAATACGGTAACAGAAAAAATGGACAGCCGCACTCAGACTCTGACTCGGTGGTCAAGAGGCCGGACTCGGTGCAAAAATCCGACCAAGTCCACAGCCCTGTTGTGAAGGTCAGTCACTACTGATTGCTTCGTGAATGTCCAGCTCAGTCATGTTGCTCTGTTTCTGGCAGACCCGAGGGACACTAATTGGGGCAACACCTCCCTTACTTACTGTCATAAAAACTGAGAAAGTTAATTCAAGTTTTGAAATGGGCTGAACAGTCAAGTGCTGAGCACAAACTGGGATTATTTTGCGATTGGATTGATTTGACACCCAGTATGCGCACATCTGTTAAAGGTAGCGTTGGTCTGAACTATATATAACATATCACATCCACAACTGTTAATGGGGGGGTACCTTGGGGTTTCCTCCAGCTTCCTTGGCAGTGTAGAGCATCTGCAGGGCTGATTCTGTTAGAGTTTTAGTTTGGTCTAAGACAGCCATCTGCTGTTGGCTGCTAAGGATCTTCGACGCCGTGCCTATAGCTGCCATTATGAGGGGTTCAAAGTAACTGACCATTTGAGACACCTGTTGAGTGAATGAGATTAAAACCGTTTTTGGAACATAACAGCAGAATAGACCAAAACAAGAGCTGAGTGGAGCTCCGTCGTCTTACCTTGTGGCCCAATTGTGAGGCCTCAGAGCGAGCAGCCACAGCAACTGGTTCTATCAAATTGCTAATCTCATGAACGGAGGCAGCCATCTGCTCATGAAGGGCCTGCAAAACACAAACACGGACTTTATAATCAACCATAGTCAATGCGAAATTGGAGAAACTGTTTTATCATATCATAGAAAAGGACCCACAAATAAAACTTTCACTGTGAAACCAGTCATACCATGTACAATCTTTTGTCTTTCGTATTCAATATTAACATCACAGGCAATGCAAAGAATACCAGTAAAATGTTACCCAGAGATCAGATGCTATTTGTGTTTACCTCCATAGAGATATCTTCTCGAGGTGTTAATTGCTGGCTGATGGCAGCAAGAGAAGCATGGTCAACCTCACGGATGCAGCCATTCAGAACCTCGATAGCATCGTCACACTCCCTCTGGCCAGGAGCCTTTTCTCTGTTGGATTCAATTAAAATTGATAATTTGGACAAAAATGACATCCATGAGAACAGTTCAAGGGAAAAAAAACACAGCTGACAAAAAAACTATTTGCAAATAAACATTACCGACAGCTGAGACTTTGATGAAGTCATTTCATAAAAAAATAAAACACGCCAGTGGTCAAACACGGTGGTGGTGACAGTGTGCTGGTCTCAAGCTTTTTTATTGCTTCTTGCTGTGATTAAATGAACAATACCAGAAAATCCTGCAGGCGAACATGCACTCGTCCGTTAATGCCCTCATCAAGGACAATGACCCAAAACACTCCAACAAGAATATCTCGGAATGGCTAAGAAAAAGTCTTTAGGCATGGCAAAGACACACTGTGATTAACCCGGAAGAGCTGAACAAAGTGTCTGGAGATTAGGAAATCTGGGCTTCCCTGCTAAACCTGCTGTCCCAGCAGCATGACTCCAGGGAGGGAGGTAAATTGGGAGGCATGGATTGATCCAAGGATAGATGGATGGCCAGACGGACGGCGTGGCCAAATAGAAGGGCACAACCCAATTGGCATTCTGTGGTAAGGCAGTTAATTTTTGAAAACCCCGTCTAATTTGAAATGATTCTGTGAAGAACTGCAGGACAAAATTCCTCCACAGCAATGAAAAAGATCCATCACCGGTTATACCTAAAGTGTGGTGGAGTTTGAGTTTTTGCCTTTCAAGGGTTAAGATCAGGGGATGTCGTTAATGTTTGTCAACTGTGGGCATGTAAAGCCCTTTGAGACGTTTCTGTAAACAAGGACTGTAAAAATCAATTTGACTTAACCTGAGTTTGACAAGAGTTGTTGCTGCCAACGATGTGTACAACCAGGTGCAATTAATTTTTAACATAAGTTAAAAAAAAAAAGTTAAGTTTGGATTTCTTCCCTTGGATTTTAAACAAACAAACAAACAAACAAACAAACAAACAAACAAACAAACAAACAAACAAACAAGCAAAAGAACAAACACATTTAAAAAAATCCATTTAAAACTGCATTTTCTTGCAACGTTTTTCTATCAAGCGTAAACCCTTAAGCCAGTGCTTCTCAAATAGTGGGGCGATACCAAGGGGGGCATGTGTGACACCACGGAACATGCTTTTCTTTTGGCTGTACTAGATTAAAGGGTAATTAGACATCCACTGCAGTAGGTGGGAGCACGAAATGTTTTGGGGGTTTTTGTGAAGGGCACAAAAATGCCTTATCTTAACTACATTTCGAGATAGTAAAATCTGAACTATTTGTGGGAGATTATACCTCATGTTGGTTATGAGTTTCTTGATGGAGTCAGATACAGTTCTCGAGTGTCCTGCAAGCACAGACCACTTGGGAGGGTCTTTGGGGTTGACAGCCAAAGAGCGTGCAGTCTGGATAAGGCCAGTAGAACTTTCCAGCATAGTCTTTGCTGCAGCTATGATGGGCTCCATGGCAGCGTGACCCTAAAGATGAGAACATATACGTAAAGTTAAGGGTACTAACGCATTAGCTTCTGGAAATTTGGTATGGAGACACTTGGTATTCCCAAGCATTATCAGATCAAGATCCAAATCAAGAATTTAGTTTCTGAAGATCAAAATGTACTCAAATATATTGTACAGTCAAACCTCGGTTTTCGACCACAATCCGTTCCAGAAGGCGGTTCAAGAAGTGAATCATTTGAGTTCCGCATCTATTTTTCCCCTTACAAATAATGGAAAAAAATTTCATCCGTTCTAAGATTATAAAAAACCCCGCCGTTTTTAAGCATTTTTTCATTTGCGCATTTTTGTCCGATCTCGCAACTGTAGCGCACCGCCGACCGCGCAATTGCACCGCGCTAGTCGCATTATTGTGACAGAGCCGTCGCTGAAATTTAGAAAATATTTTTAAAGTCCTGATGTACTTTCCAAAATTTAAGTGGACCTAAGTGCGCAGGGAGCTTAATTTGGCCCGATCGCGCAACTGCAGCACACCGGGCGCTCACTGTCGCATTGCTTTAAGAGCGTCTTTGTGTTTTAGGATGGCTTTACTGCTCCCACTTGCTTTCTTTGGAGGCATGATTAGGGGTTAATACAATCCTCAAAGTAACGAAAATACAATAACAACAAACGGAGTCAGTCAGCATCCGGGCCGTGCGGTCGGGTTGTCTCGGGTCCTTTCGGCTCATCTCACGAGGTTCGACCTCCGAATTTTTTTTCGACAACAAAAAGCAAAAAAATCTCGAATTTTTCGTTCAAATTCCGATTTGTTTGAGAACTGGGACGTTCGAAAACCGAGGTTTGACTGTATTAGGTGTTTCCTTACATCATTATAAGAGGGTTATCTAAAAAATATCTAGAGTTTGAACTTATTCCACTAAACATGCATCAAGGCCTTCATGAAAAAAAAATGTGGTTGTTGTAATAAGTTAGTAAACAAATTGATACTATTTCCACATAAAATTAGATCTTTCTGAGTGAACGTACCTCAGGACTGATCTGAGCTGGAATGCTAGCAAATTCTGGGTTGGAGGCAAATGCAGTTAAATTGTCCACTGCTTCAATCAGGGGACCAGTCGCAGCCTTACACTTTTCTCTGTTCTCTTGATTGAATGCTCCATCCAAAGCCTAAACGGGAAGAAATAACAATAAGATGTGCATGACATGAAAATTATTTTTATGTTATCATGGTTCTCAGAATGTTTCAAAGTACAATCAGTCAAATAGATATGTGTGAAACGCAGTATGGCTGAAAGGTAATCCTGGACCAAGAGTGTTAATGACTCATTCCTAAAGAGGCTACAGACTAGTTGAACCACTGTTCACACCACACTTACAACAAAGATATTGTCTGTTGTGTAGCACCTCTAATTCCTTAAACAACAACAACAAATAACAAAGTAAAACCCAACATAAAGGTAGCAAATAATTGTTACGGTCAACTGAAGATTGATGTAGGCATAAACTTTATACAATAAACTCAGAACCAGCAATGTTATAAGCAGTATGGCAATTGATCTGATCAGGATAAAAATTCACTAAAATAAATTGCAGTTTCAAAAGTAAGAATATTTTCAATGACTAAAGAAAAATACAGTTAACAAATTATATGTTATAATGATCTCAAGACTCTCAAATCCCTAATAAATATGCACATTACGGGTTTAATTGGTATCTAATACAGCTTAGTGTCAAACTCGTTTTTTTCACGGGCCGCATTGTAGTCATAGCTTCTTTCGGAGGGCCATGACTGTCAACCCAAATAAATGTATGAGCACCTCATATTGTATACAGTAAAAGCTACAAAACAAACTGACAAATAACTCATTTTCAAATCAGACAAGTAAAAACTGGTCAAATATTTAAAAAATAAAGATATTATTAAAAGTGAAGACAATTTGGAATTCTAATAATGACACGAATTTGATGCACAATTTATCTTCGCGGGCCACATAAAATGATGTGGCGGGCCGTATCTGGCCCCCGGGCCTTGAGTTTGACACCTGTGCAATACAGGAAGGAATACAATTAAAGTATTGTGTCTTTTATTGATCAACAGGTACAGTTGTACTGGATTTCAATGATCACTTATAGTTTTGTATACATTCAAAAGGGATATATGTTTAAGTGAACAACAGTGTATCTACAAACCTTAATTGACTTCACTAAGTTGGCAGTTGTGTTGGCCACCTCTTTAGCTGACTGGACAAATTGCCTCTTAGCAACAGGATTGGGAGTTTTAGAGGAAGCCAGGCGGCAAGCATTACATAGTGCAGATGTGTGTTTGGCAACAATGGTGGCTGCAGAGAGCACCTATGCAAGGAGAGGTAACAGAAAACCAAAACATGAAAACAAGAAGACACGTAACGTAAGTGTGATGTTGTCATTAGTGGTCTGTACTTGTGACTGAGTACAGCCTGGGTCCACCAAGTTCTGGCAGGCCATCTGGATTGACTGGTTAGCACGGGCAAACTGAGCAGGATCCACCAGACCCTTCTGACCTGCTGAACTGTTGGGGTCCGATACCCCAACCAGATAGGCAGCCTAAAAACAACACAAAATCAGGTTGGTCTTATTCCGTTTTGTTATACTTAACCATGTTTCTGCCGCACAGCATAAGTCTTTAGTGGCTAGCGACTCTAATAAAATAGATGGTCCACAGAAAAAAAATTATTAAAAATTGTCAAGTTACATGGTGGATAGGATGGTAAAAGATGTTGTGTGAGTGTGTATTGGCCCAGACGAATTGGCTAAGATGAAATTCCAAATTTCAAAGCTTGACATGGAAGACCTGAAGAAGGGGGCCTGAGTAGGGGTTACTTAAAAGTTACTTCTTCAAAATTAACTATTGTTAATTGGTAAAGGGGAATTTGTTGGTTGAACCAGTAAACCTCCATTCCCGTTCCAAATTTCACCAGAAGATGGTGCCAAAGTCTGATTGACCTAACATAGTAAATTAATAGTTTAAAAAGTCATTGATTAGATGAAGACTTGTTCTGAGGCACAACAACACACAATTTTGGATTATGTTATATTATTTTGTTTTGCTATAATATACTTTGAAACTGCTTGAATATTTTAATTTGCTAACTAGGGAAGCCCATGCTCATCGTTAGGTAATGAGAATGAGACATGTTAATCACAGAGTAAGCTGCAATATATTTTATTTTATTCTGCTTTGCAATATTGTATAGTGAGTAGCAACTTAAGCGGCATCATAGCACTGATGTTTCATTTACACATGAATGTATTAAGAGTTGAGTAAGGACAAGGGGCTGACAGTGGTACCGTGGGTGGAAGTCAAAGTCAAAGTCAGCTTTATTGTCAATTTCTCCACATGCCAAAGACACACAAAGAAACCGAAATTTCGTTCCCCCCTATCCCACGGTGACAAGACATGGCCCACAATAGACAATCAAGAAAACAAGTAAACAACAGCGTGCTGAATGAATAATGAATAAATAACACAACAAATAAATAAATAAGAGGAGCAAAAAGGAGCAATTGAGCGTACACTGCAATCCCACGCTTGAGCTTGACCTAGAGGTCACCAGCTTGTCAAAATACGTTTTGAAGATGCTTGAGTGTTTTAACCTGCTAACTAAGAGAATCCACGATCATAGTTATGATTATGTGTTAAATTGACTATTGTGAAAGTATGTTATTATTGTCACGATGTTTGATCAGTATCAAACATGTATGTAATATTGATGTTCCATTTACACATGAATGTATGAATGTGAGCGAAGGCAAGGAGGCGGAAAGGGTTAATGGTGATACTAAGTGGTGGGAGACTGAGGTCCCACATATGAGCGTGACCTCGGTCACGTTCATCCAGTTGAAGCCTAAACAAAATGCTGTTTGACGGAACACAAGTCAGAGAAAAAAACGTTTGCAAGTGTCATGTTGATGGACAGTTGACAAGATTTGGGAGTGGGAAACAGGATGAAGCATCCCTGAGAAAATTGTTACTTCCGTGAGAACATGGTCACCTCATCTGGTTGAATCCGGTTGAGACCGGCTGAGATGCAGGTGCAGTCTATTCTGGAAGCATTTGGGTCATCTGAGGCCAATGTATGACGTCATGGAAAAAAACTGGTACGTGACCAAGCAGGCATAGTACTCACGAACTGGACTGGTATAAAAGGTTCGTTCGGACAAAGAGCATGGCTCTCTCTCACCCGGTGGGCTCTCCCCGTCAGGGGTATGCCCCTGCGGCTACTGCCGTGGGTCGATAACGCCGATTAGACAAAGATAGATTTCATTCTTTATGAGATTAACCCTATGTCCGTTACAATGAATTTATACTATCTTCAAATTGGACTTAGTCAAATTTTAAGCTCAAAGACAGGCTAGGAGATGCAGACCTCGGTGCAGGAGAGAGGAGCCATTTTTAGGGCGTCGTCATCTCCATTTTTTAGGCCAGCCTGTTCTTTTAAACAGAATTCGGATTTTGGAACAAGGAGAACTGATCACTCGACTTTTACACCAAACAGCATTTTAGAACTCGAGCCTCTTACCCTTTTTTACTATATTTTTGAGTTTTCAATCGAGAGAACTTCGAGATATATACCGTAATTGCCGGACTATAAGCCGCGACTTTTTTCCAAAATTTTGGACCCTGCGGCTTATAGTCAGGTGCGGCTTATATAAGATTTTTTTCGTGATTTTTGTGATGACTTGATCACTTTTACTCTTAACACTATTATATACAGTAAAAGCTACAAAACAAACTGACAAATAACTCGTTTTCAAATCAGACAAGTAAAAACTGGTCAAATATTTAAAAAAAAAAGATATTAAAAGTGAAGACAATTTGCAATTCTAGTAATGACACGAATTTGATGCACAATTTGTCTTCGCGGGCCACATAGAATAATGTGGCGGGCCGTATCTGGCCCCCGGGCCTTGAGTTTGACACCTGTGCTCTAAACCCTTTCTCTTACTCTGCCATGTCACTCAGAGATTACACAAAGTAGTGGCGCTGTTTGGACCATCTGCATTGTATTAAAACCCAATCAATCAGCATTTAAATTAAATTCTTCTGACATTTTGCTCACGAAAAACAAGTTGTAATGAATGTGAACTTTTAATGCATTTTATTCAAAAGGTTACTTTGAACCTTAAACGGCGGCGCGGCGTACTTATGGATTTTTACGGCCTCCGGCCTCCAGGGGTCGCTCTAGCAGGAGGCAAGAGCGAGACAGGAGAAGAAGAGATAATGTGCCGAAGAAGACGCGCTCATTTGTGTTTACATTTCGCGCATCACGCACACACCCGCATTCACACAAAGACAGGAAGCTTTTATACACAAACCGTCATTATGGGGGACAAAAGAAATGCATATGCTGCCGCTTTTAAGCCAAAGGCAGTCAATGTTGATGACATTATCTTGTGTCTACTCTGGAGCGTACTTGTGGATTTTTACGGCCTCCGGTCTCCAGGGGGCGCTCTAGCAGGAAGCAAGAGCGAGACAGACGAAGAAGAGATAATGCGCCGAAGAAGACGTGCTCGTTTGTGTTTACATTTCGCGCATCACGCACACACCCGCATTCACACAAAGACAGGAAGCTTTCATACACAAACCGTGATTATGGGGGACAAAAGAAATGCATATGATGCCGCTTTTAAGCTATACGTGTCGCTCGCTAGTTTAATGTAATTTAGTGCTTCGTGCATGAATAAGATTAGCATGAACAGACCCTTTTCACACTCGAAGAAATGCATAAAACCGACAACGAAAGAGAGACTGAGAAAGTGTGAGGCGAAGGATATCTAAAGCTATTCCAATCGGACACTAAGGAGGAAGACTTCGATGGTTTCAGTGCACAGGAGGAAGATGAAGACGGCTCTTTTTTTATTTTTACTGGTATGTTTTTTTTAACCAGCCCTGTTAGTGCTGTGCTACCGTGTTGCTGCTGTGTTACCGCCGCGTCTCAGTGACTTTGCTGTGTTACTTCCGTGTTGCTGCGGTATTACTGCCGCGTCACAGGCAGTGTTTGGAAAGAAATGTTAAGGTATGTTATTAAAGCTTTAAAAAAACTTTCTGTGTCCAGTCTTTCTTTGCTAATGACTCGCGTGCACACTTCCGCGTTGCTGCGGTACTACTGCTGCGTCACAGGCAATGTTTAGAAAGACATGTTCAAGTATGTTATTAAAATGTTAAAAAGGCTTTCTATGTACTGTCTTTCTTTGCAAAAAACTCGTGTGCACGTGCGGCTTATAGACCGGTGCGGCTTATGTAAGAAAAAAACTGAAATATCCCAAAATTTTAGCTGGTGCGGTTTATAATCCGGTGCGGTTTATAGTCCGGCAATTACGGTAATAATTTTTGCTCTATTGAGAATGGTGAGTGGAAATTATTGTTAGTTGTTCGAACAATTGAAACTTGTAATTCTCTTTCTTGCTTATTTATTAAATTTCTACTTTATAATCATATCATTTCGATTAATGATTATTTTGATCTTTTATGCTTTAAATCTCTTTTGTTTCTCTATCATAGTCATACTTTAAACCGTTCAGTTCTTTTTTAAATGAAGACAGCTTTAATCCTTGATATCAGGCAGTGTCAGAATCTGGTTCGAAACCGTTCACTTAAGCTCAGCTAGTTTGAGTGTACGCTAGTGAAAATAAACGGGTTCCCGCGGTCTTAACAAAGACAGCTAAACTATTCCGAGCGGATAACAAAAGCAACAATCTTAATAGGAAAGGAGAGCCGCTGAAACGGCCGCGATCTAGGAGATCCTGGGTCTCGACAAAGTAGTTACTCAACCCTCGGGTTTCTTTGATTTCAGCGGGACTGGCATTTGGAAATGACGGAATTAATCTAGCAATAGATTAGTTACCTGAACAGCGGTTAGACTCGGAACGAATCTTCTTTCCATACCGGCTTAAATCAATTCTCGTTTCCCCTACAGACTGCGTTAGTGCAGAGGGGCTAAAGTACAGAATTTTACCCTTTAAACGGAGAGCCGGTCACTTACATCAGATAAGTGCACGATTGACAAAATGAAAAAAAAATTGAAGTTTATGTCATTCTGATTTGTTATTCTTTAAATGTATGAAATATTGGCATATTCTACCTAAATTGGATTGTTATACGCATTGTTTAATAAACAAAAATGTTACAATTATTAAAGTTGTTCTTCATGCAGACAGTGGTAGAATTTCAGTTCATTTTTTTTTTTTTTATACCTGTGCTGCAGCTTCAGTCAAACCGCATAAAGCTTTGGAACCTGAACTGACTGAATCACCAAATTCCGGCAGGTTGGAATTCTTGGCATTGTGGGAAATACCGGCCATAGATTCACCAAGGATCTTGCAACATAAAGCAGATGATTATAAGTCATAAGACAGTTGGATAAAACCATTCAACATTACAGTGACATATATACAACCTTGGAGTTTTCCATGACACTGTCGATGCAGTCGAAGTAGGAGAGCTCATTGACGGCTTCGGTTGGGTTCTCCAGCATCCCCCTCACAGACTACACACACAAGCAACATTGTCACTCACCACTCTGCAAAAGCACAATTATTTCATAACAGCTGCATATATTTTGTTAGTTATGTAACATAGATATTAACAACCAATGAGTCGTTATCAATGAATCAAATTTCAAATGAATATGTTTGTTAAGGGTAACAGCTTTCTTTATTTGCTTTATGTTAGTTCCACTAAGCTTATTTTACCCAAGTTTCTGTCATTGCATCACTTGAAAAGAAATTGTGAGCAGTGTGTTGAAATACACAGTGTGAATACTTAAATTTATAACTACGTGGTAAAGATATAGAACATTTTAATTGTGCTGCTAAACCACTGTAAGGTGCTGCTGTAAGGTAAGGAATGTTAAGTAAGCTGATGACATTTCTTTCGCAGCGTCAACTTGTCTCATATTTTATAATCTTGATTATAGGGCAAAAAATTACTAAAACATTGGCAGTACTTGACAACATTTGTAAATAATAATGGATTGTTCACCAGGACAAAAACTTTGCTGACCCAATGTATAGTAAAAAAAAAAAAAGCTTGAATAGCACACCTATTGCAAATTCCAATTCACTGATTCTGCCCTTGTTAGAAAGGTAGATCAATAGAAATACATTTATGCAGTTCTATCTCAAAACGATAAGTCTGAGCCCGATTAAACTGATTCCAACAACTGGAGTACTTAGTTTGTACAAGAAGTGACGAGGGGAGGGTGCCATAGCAGCATACCAATACAATCACTTAAATGACCAATCATATTAAGCAACAAACTTTCAGAACTGGACTATCAGCACTGGACACAATTTAAGAAAAGAAAATAAGACCACGTAACACACAAACATTTTCATTGACTAATCATACAGTATATCAATAGGACACTGCTGGTTGTCATGAGAAAGTTTATCATACATTGTACGCAATCAAATTGGTGTGTCATGAATGTGACAAACTGATAGGTTTCTGACTTTTTCAAATAGCTTTGATCAGTTCTTTCCTTCATGGAATTGTGAAGTAAACTATTTGGTGCCTCGCCATGAGTCGTCACCTTCTCGTGGTGAAGGGGTTTGCGTGCCCCTATGATCCTAGGAGCCATGTTGTCTGGGGCTTCATGCCCCTGGTAGGGTCACCCATGGCAAAAGTGTCCTAGGTGAGGGGCCAGACAAAGCACGGCTCACCCAAGCCCCTTATGACGAAAAACACAAATGGACTTCGTTTTCCCTTGCCCGGACGCGGGTCACCGGGGCCCCCCTCTGGAGCCAGGCCTGGAGGTGGGGCTCAAAGGCGAGCGCCTGGTGGCCGGGCCTTCGCCCATGGGGCCCGGCCGGGCATAGCCCGAAAAGAAAACGTGGGTCCCCCTTCCCATGGGCTCAGCACCTGTAGGAGGGGCCAAAGGGGTCGGGTGCAAAGTGAGCTGGGCGGCGGCCAAAGGCAGTCCAATCCCCGGCTGCAGAGGCTGGCTCTTGGGACATGGAATGTCACCTCTCTGGCTGGAAAGGAGCCCGAGCTGGCGTGTGAGGCAGAAAAGTTCCGACTAGACATAGTCGGACTTGCCTCCAATCATAGTTTGGGCTCTGGTACAAGCCCTCTCGAGAAGGGCTGGACTCTCTTCCACTCTGGAGTTGCCCACGGTGAGAGGCGTTGAGCAGGTGTGGGCATACTTATTGCCCCACGGTTGGGCGCCTGCACATTGATTGGGGTTCACCCCGATGAACGAGAGGGTAGCCTCCCTCCGCCTTCAGCTGGGGGGGACGGGTCCTGACTGTTGTTTGTGTCTATGCACCAAACGGCAGCTCAGAGTACCCATCCTTCTTGGAGTCCCTAGAGGAAGTGCTGGAGAGCGCTCCATCTGCTCCATCGTTCTACCGGGTGACTTCAATGCTCACGTGGGCAATGACAGTGAGACCTGGAAGGGCGTGATTGGGACGAACGGCTCCCCCGATCTGAACCAGAGCGGTGTTCTATTATTGGTCTTCTGTGCTCGACACGGAATTTCTATAATGAACACCATGTTCAAACATAAGGGTGTCCATGTGTGCACTTGGCACCAGGACACCCAAGGCCGCAGTTCGATTATCGACTTTGTAGTCGTGTCATCGGATTTGCGGCCGCATGTTTTGGACAATGCACTCCCTAGTAATCTCAATCTTTCTATATGCTTGTGAATCCTGGACCCTAACAGCAGACACTGAAAAGCGAATCAAGGCACTGGAAATGCGATGCTACAGAAGACTCTTTGGAATATCTTAGAAAGATCACATCAAAAACGAAGAGGTAAAATCATGTGTAAAGAGTGCAATCGGACCATACGTCGACCTACTAACGACAGTCAAAAGGCGGAAACTGGAATGGTACGGCCATGTCACAAGATCAACAGGACTTGCCAAGGAGATCCTGCAAGGCACAGTGAACGGAGGCAGAAAGAGAGGGAGACAGAAAAAGAGATGGGAGGACAACCTAAAGGATTGGACAGGCCTAAAAACATACGAGTTATTGAGAACAGTGGAGAACAGAGAGGAATGGAGAAAACTGACTGTCAAATCCTCAGCGGTGCCCCAACGGACAAAGGTCTAAAGGATTGGAAGTGGAAGTGGAAGTTTTGGACACTCGGGTGAAGAGAGGGGCAAAGCTGTCAACTGATCACCACCTGGTGGTGGGTTGGCTCCGATGGTGGGGGAAGATGCCGGTCCGACCTGGCAGACCCAAACGCTCTGTGAGGGTCTGCTGGGAACGTCTGGCAGAATCCCCTGTCAGGAAGAGCTTCAATTCCCACTTCCGGCAGAGCTTTTCCCACGTCCCGGGGGAGGCGGGGGACATTGAGTCAGAGTGGACAATGTTCCGCGCCTCCATTGTTGAGGCGGTCGACCGGAGCTGTGGCCGTAAGGTTGTCGGTGCCTGTCGTGGCGGCAATCCCCGAACCCGCTGGTGGACCCCGGCGGTAAGGGATGCCGTCAAGCTGAAGAAGGAGTCCTATCGGGCCGTTTTTGCCTGCAGGACTCCGGAGGCAGCTGACAAGTACTGGATGGCCAAGCGGAACGCGGCTTCGGCAGTTGCTGAGGCAAAAACCGGACGGCTTCGAGGATATTCTGGTCCACCATCCGGCGTCTCAGGAGGGGGAAGTAGTGCACCGTCAACACTGTTTACAGTGGGGATGGCGTGCTGCTGACCTCGACTCGGGACGTCATGAGTCGGTGGGGAGAATACTTCAAAGACCTCCTCAATTCCACCTACACGCCTTCCATTGTGGAAGCAGGGCCTGGAGACTCTGAGCCGGACTCTCCAATCTCTGGGGTCGAAGTCACTGAGTCAATTCCTCGGTGGCAAGGCCCCGGGGGTGGATGAGATCCGCCCGGAGTTCTTAAAGGCTCTGGATGTTGTGGGGCTGTCATGGCTGACACGCCTCTACAGCATTGCGTGGACATCGGGGACAGTGCCTCTGGATTGGCAGACCGGGGTGGTGGTTCCCCTCTTTAAGAAGGGGAACCGGAGGGTGTGTTCCAATTACAGGGGAATCACACTCCTCAGCCTCCCTGGTAAGGTCTATTCAGGGGTGCTGGAGAGGAGGGTCCGTTGGGAGGTCGAACTTCGGATTCAGGAGAAGCAGTGTGGCTTTCGTCCTGGCCGTGGAACAGTGGACCAGCTCTACACCTTCGGCAGGATCCTCGAGGGTGCATGGGAGTTCGCCCAACCAGTCCACATGTGTTTCGTGGACTTGGAGAAGGCGTTCGACCGTGTCCCTCGGGAGGTTCTGTGGAGGGTGCTTCGGGAGTACGGGGGGCCGAGCCAACTGATAAGGGAGGTTCAGTCCCTGTATCACCGATGCCAGAGTTTGGTCCGCATTTCCGGCAGTAAGTCGGATTAGTTCCCAGTGAGGGTTGGACTCCGTGCCCTTTGTCACCGATTCTGTTCATAATTTTTATGGACAGAATTGCTAGGCGCAGCCGAGGCGTTGAGGGGGTCCAGTTTGGGGACCTCAGCATCGCGTCTCTGCTTTTTGCAGACGACGTGGTGCTGTTGGCTTCTTCAGGCCGTGATCTCCAGCTCTCAGTGGAGCGGTTCGCAGCCGAGTGTGAAGCGGTCGGGATGAGGGTCAGCACCTCCAAATCTGAGTCCATGGTCCTCGGTCGGAAAAGGGTGGAATGCCCTCTCTGGATCGGGGATGCCCCAAGTGGAGGAGTTCAAGTATCTTGGGGTCTTGTTCACGAGTGAGGGCAGGATGGAGCGCGAGATCGACAGGTGGATCGGTGCAGCGTCGGCAATAATGCGGACTCTGTACCGGTCCGTCGTGGTAAAGAGAGAGCTGAGCTAAAAGGCAAAGCTCTCCGTTTACTTGTTGATCTATGCTCCTACCCTCACCTATGGTCACGAGCTATGGGTTGTGACCGAAAGAACGAGATCCAGGATACAAGCGGCCGAAATGAGTTTCCTCCACAGGGGCTCTCCCTTAGAGATAACGTGAGAAGCGCGGTCATCCGGGAGAGACTCGGAGTAGAGCCGCTGCTCCTCCACGTTGAGAGGAGCCAGATGAGGTGGCTCGGGCATCTCATCAGGATGCCTCCTGGACGCCTCCCTAGGGAGCTGTTCCGGGCATGTCCCACCGGTAGGAGACCCCGGGGTCGACCCAGGACGCGCTGGAGAGACTATGTTTCTCGGCTGGCCTGGGAACGCCTTGGGATCCCCCGGGATAACCTGGATGAAGTGGCTGGGAAGAGGGAAGTCTGGGAGTTTCTCCTAAAGCTGCTGCCCCCCATGACCCGACCCCGGATAAGCAGAAGAAGATGGATGGATGGACTATTTGGTGAAACAAACAATGCATGGTGTCAAGTAATCCTAATAACTGAGAAAAACAGAACTACGCAAACTACAGAAGAGACAAGAAAACTAAATTATAATTGTTTGATGGTGGTACCTCCAGCTCTCTGAGGGCGTTGTCACACTCCTTCTGACCTGGAGCTTGCTGAGTGCACATAGTTATGAGCTGGTTGATACTATCTGTAACTGCCCTATGAGCACAAAGGTTGACAAATGAGATGGATATGCAGTAAAAATTGATTTATAAAACAGAAAGATGAAGACAAATGGTACCGAGCGGCAGCTGCTAGCTGGTTCTTGAGGTTGGGGGAGTTGGGGTCAGTAGATAGTGCTTTGGCTGAAAGCAGTAGTTTGCTCGATGACATTGAGATAGTCTTCAGGTTGGACACCACTTGTATCTTGTCCTCTTTAGACTGGAGAGAGCAAAGGAAGGAGAATAATTTCACAATTTTTACATATAACACAGATTTAATGAATTCTGCATGAAATCTTTAAAATTTTTTTCATGTATTATTTTAGGATGTGAGTGTGAGTGCGATTGGTTGTCTGTCTCTGTGTGCCCTGCCATTGGCTGGCAACCAGTTCAGGGTGTCCCCCGCCTACTGCCCGATGACGGCTGGGATAGGCTCCAGCACGCCCACGACCCCCGTGGGGACTAAGCGGTTCAGAAAATGGATGGATGGATGGATGGATGGATGGATGGATGGATGGATGGATGGATGGATGGATGGATGGATGGATGGATGGATGGATGGATGGATGGATGGATGGATGGATGGATGGATGGATGGATGGATGGATGGATGGATGGATTTTAGGATGAAAAGTTGTTGGTCAGTCTGGAGACATATCTACAGTAAATTAATAATGTCTGGACCAAGGTTTATCAGGCTCAATTTAAATTGCAAATTTTAAGGCCACAAATCTTCAAATTGTTTGCACTCAAGTGATAACATTTAGATTGTGATTCAAAGAGAAGAAAAACACCTCATTGAATTAGTTATCCTCAGATTGAATTAAATAAGGCCATATGGCAAAAATGTACATAGATATCATCAATATGGATAAAAATCATATACCGTATTGGCCCGAATATAAGACAATGTTATTTGCATTGAAATAAGACTGAGAAAGTGGGGGTCGTCTTACATTTGGGGTCTAGACATTATACCCATTCACTTGTGCGCAGCAGTAAGTTATTGGTTGCTGGTATCGACTGAGTATGCTGCTGTGATCGTGTGCGTCTTAGACACAAAGTGAGTAAATACATTTCATTGTTACTACTGTCCACTGTTGTGCCGTTTGTCCGATCGCGGTTTGGTTCGTGTGCACGCCGTTTGATTGACGACTCCGGCGTGCTCCTTTAAATTTGCCTCGCATTGTACAAGTAGCCGTTACGCAGTGGCACGGCGACTAACGGTCACCGACAAATGTATTTTGTTGTCTCGATGACTTATGTTTGACACAAAGTGAGTATATACATTTCATTGTTACTACTGTCCACTGTTGTGTCGTTTGTCCGATCGCGGTTTTTGTGTGCGCGCCGTTTGATTGACAGCTCCAGCGCGCTCCTTTAAATTTGCCTCGCATCGTACGAGTAGCCGTTACGCAGCGGCACGGCGACTAACGGTCGCCAGCAAATGTATTTTGTTGTCTCGATGACTTATGTTTGGTGTGTTGCCGAGAATATTTCATATATGGTTATTTAGTATAGCGGAACTGTTACGCGCAGTTAGTTATGTAATGTGTGCCGTCTACTAGTGTTGTGTGACGTCAGAACTTGAGCGTTGACTTACGTGCTGTATTTCTGTCTGTTGCAGAACCACACACGCACGCACGCACGCACGTACGCACGCACGCACGCACGCACACACACACACACACACACACACAAACACACACACACAAACACACACACACACACGTATCCCACACACCCTTCACAGGCTTCATGCAATAATCACACACACAAGAATCACATTTACCCTTTTGCCGGTTTGCCTGTATGAGCCACTGTGCCTGTTATTTTTTTGCCAATAATTCAGTAAAGCAATCAAAACTAAACCACGTCTTCCCTCCTGTGTTCTGACCGACACCCGGGGGCAAAAAGAGCATAACCACCTCAGGCTCCCCAACAATAGCGGTAACAGTTTGCATCATTTTATTGCAATTTTTTCCTTATACAGATTTGTTTCAAGACTACAGTTACAGTTAGACTTCACTTTGATGTTTAATGCAGTTATTGCAATTTTGTTTTATCACAGTATTTATTTACATTTCAAAAACCAGAAGCCATTCATTTACAAATGTGATTGCACTTTAGTTTACATATTTAAATGTTCAGATATTAAGATGTGATAGACATTTTTTGCATGATTTGAATGAGGCATAATAACATCTTTTTTGTTTCGAATATATTGTTATAATCATTTGTTTCAGATGTAATCATTTTCTGTATAAAAATTAAATTTGGTGTTCGAAAAGTCTTTTTTGAAACTTGAGTCTTGAAGAAGAGGGGGTCGTCTTATAATCAGGGTCGTCTTATATTCGGGCCAATACGGTATGTATCAGATATCTGCCAATTCAATTGCAGTGTAAATTGGACAGATGTTGATCTGTTAGAATTAACCATAGTATCAGAGGCTTAACAGATGAGGAGTGCTGCCAACCGAAGAGTTAAGTTTAAGACCCTAAAGTCTAGGATGTGAGTCTACTCTAGGGCCTAGACTGGCACTGTTCATACCCTTGTCACTTTGGTGTTGACATTGTACCATATGCATGCAATTATCTCAGCTGTGCGCAAGTACATATTCACAAGCTACTTGGTACTCATCTGAAACTACTATTTTTACTGTACACTTCTAAAGTGACAATTAAGCAAGAATACAATATGGCTGTTGTGCTGAAGAGGCTCATCATACTGACTTGTGATGTTCCTGCCATGTCAATGCCAGCCTCTAGGAAGTTGCTGAAATCCTGTCCGAACTTGCCGGTGGCTCTGGCCACGTCTTGGGTGGTTGCTCGAGACGCCTGGACAACCTCATTGGCTGACTGGTTCAGATTGGCTGCCACTTCATTAAGCTGAGCTTGAACCTCCTGGAAACTCCTTCCACTAGATGGGAACTAGGAAGGAGAAGAGCAACGACAGTTCTGAGTAAAACATTCGACTTAAAAACAATATTGTGTTGGTACAAATTGTTAGTTGTCTGCCCTGGTATGTGGTCACACAGTAAGTATTCTAAGTGTGCCAAAATCATTCGCAACACAATGTGAGTGTTGAGACCACATTCAAAGCCTTTTTGCAGAAATGGAGAAAACGTATTAAAATTCCCAAGAAAGGTTTTAAAGCCCAAATCAGTTCAAGAGTGCAACAATAAATCATCCGGGTGGTCATAAATGAACCCAGAACATGCAGAAAAATCGCTTCACTGGACGAAGTTGAGGTGCTCATTTCTCAATTGGATAAGATTCTATTGCTTTTTTCCGTTGACTAAAAATACTGTATATGGGTCTGACATGAAATGATGTATAAAGTACACTACAGACAATAAATCAAAACCACTAGATCAATTACAAATCACCAGAAGCAATGCAATTCACACTGTTGATTGCACTTACAGAATCAGCCAGTAGACATTTGCTGGCTTCACCCACTGTACGAATGGCGTTGTCCACGTCTCTCTGGCCAGGAAGGCAGTTCACACATCTGTTCAAGGCTTGAGACACTGCTTTAGCCACCTATATTCATAAGGAAACACACAAATACTCACATACTGAGTGACTGACAAACTCAAAACATTTTAACTTAACCTTAGACAAAAACAGCTAAAAAACTCACAATGCCCAAAACATGGATAACAAAGCATAGTATTTATATATGACATTTTGTAGTTTTAATCGCCATGATTAGAATAAACATTTAAATAAGTGAATAGAATAAAAAAGAATAAGAATAAAATAATATAGAAGAATGAATATGACCAAATTGCCAAATCTGTAATCAAAACTGAATGGTTGTCTAATTGTCAGTTTTTGTCTAACCTGGGCCAGCCTTTGTTGACTCTCTGCATCTCCTGGTTTGGCGATGGCCTTCTTTGTCTCCTCAATTAAGTTGCCTGACTTATCCATGACATCACTGGCACAGTCCAGCAGAGCAGCACGTGCTCCTGCGTCGTCTGTGGTGGCAGCAACTCCTCTTGCTGCTGAGGCCAAGGACTTCAGAGCCTGGGCTACATCTCTGGCAGCCATACCTTTAAAAAGCACAGCTATCTCAAGATGACCGTATCGACACTAAAATAATCCAACAATTAAACCGTTTCTAAACAATGCTTGTTTTAAGTTAATTCACATGTGTTTAACAGCATAACATAGATCTTGCTTTTTTGACTATGGACGGAACTATCCGGCAAATGGGATGCTAATGAGGGAAAAGGGTTGAAACACACCTGTATAGTTCTCATTGCCCTGAGTGGCCTCGCTTAGCAATTGGGCTATGGCTGAGTTTACTGCTTTAGTACTGGTCCCGAGGTCCTGGGAGCATTTCTCAAGCTGTAAAAAAGAGAGGCATGCAGAGAAGATGAAATTGTTATTGATGCATGTCTTTGACTGATGTAATTTACTCAGGCAAAAAAAACGTATGTGCATATGTCTTGACCCATCCCAGTATATGCATCACTTACATTCTCGCCTGGTAGGGGCTTGAGTTTGCCTTCATCAGCTGACGCTTTGGCATCCTGAATATCCTTCTCCAAACGTCTCACAACTGACAGAGCATTGTCTATCTCCAGTGGGCCACACGCCTCTTGGGCCTGCACATGGGAACATACACAAAAATCCTAAAAAATGCAGTCTGTCAATATTACATCGGAACTTTTACCTTTTTCAAATCCACAAGGGAAAGCTTAGTTTTAAAACACATGGAAATATCACAGTTAAAAAATTAAGCTAAATAATCATGCGATGTGACAATTAATGCTACACTGAGGGCTTGTTCTTTTAGGATCCCAAATAGCAGGTGCTTAGTTGCAAATTCTCTCTACCAAAGGTGTTTGATTTCATATTCACTCTACTGTTAGTGCTAAATTGCAGATTAACGCTAACACTGAGACCCCAAAAAAGTTGACCTCAAATTGCATGTTGAATGTTGCAACAGACTATGTGCTAATGGCAACAGGTGCAAAAGTGATGGAGGGCACTCATTAAAATACGGCTTTGCACTTTAAGCCCGTCACACACCATGCAATGCAGCCAAACCTGACTTAGACCAAACCATCGCAAATGGCAGCTCTGATAGCAAACCTGTAGAGGCTTTTGGGGCAGAATTCGCAGCGTATTGTACTTGATCACTTTTTATTGAACAATAAAAAAATAAGAGTAACTGTAAGGGAAGATGCGGATTGTTTGCTGAGAGTAATTGGGCACGAAAAAAAGAGCAGGATATATAATATTCTATTTTTGTGATTAGGGCTATATAAATGAATTGGACTTGACATATATATATATATATTTTTTTTTTAGTAGAGTAATGCATAATTATCAGACATACATCAGTGTGCTGTAGCTCGCTAACAGCCATGCCTATGTGGTGGCTATGAAGGCATGGACGATTTGGCCTTCCGAGGAATAGACCTTGAAAAGCTTAGGAGATGACTTGGTCTCAACATCTTAAAATCCACAAATATGTACACTTTAAGCACACATAAAAACGTATGTGCAATTTGATTTGCTGTAATTTGTGACATCACTACATCCAACAACTGCAATTCACATTTTAAATTACATAAAAAAAAAAAAAAAAAAAAACGTTTCAGACTCAGGATTCATTGACGCAAAGTCAACCACCGAATGACACGGATGGTTTGATAAACTCGTTATTTATGTTATAGTTATTTGAATAACTGTTAATATTTTACGTCAGGCACATTCCCAGTTCCTCGTTTGTGTTTCTGTAACGTTAGCATACTGTATCATTTAGCCTGTTGTTGCCTATTCATGTCTGTTCTTGGTGTTGTATTTCGTCAAATAAGTTCCCCAAAAAATGTGATTTGTACTCCGGTGCGACTTATATATATGTTTTTGCTTTTTAATTATGCATTTTATGGCACGTGTGACTTGTACTCCGGAGCGACTTATAGTCCAGAAAATATGGTATATATCAAATAACTATAACATAAATAACAAGTTTATCGAACCATCCGTGTCACTCAAAATTTTTAAATCCATCGAAATCTTCGTCCTCTGCGTCACTTCTAAACAACTCCGATGACTCCGGAAGTATATGCGGCGCTGAGGTCAGACTCATCATCAATTGCAGTTCCAATTATTCCAAAGGCCTAGAGCGCCCTCATGCAGTTTAGTGTGAAAATAACATGTGAAGTGATAGACTAGCAAGTAAGTAATGTGTTAATGATCAAATAATAATGTGCTAATAATTTCACATATAAGTCGCTGCGAGTATAAATCGCACCCCCGCCCAAACTATGAAAAAACTGTGATTTATAGTCCGGAAAATACGGTATTTGCATATACTCCACCCAGAAGGTGTACCATTAACTGCGGCTTGAGCATTTGTCGATGTAATTCTGGTGTCGATTCACTTTCCACATCAGTTCATCAAGTTTACCTCTGTTACTTCACATGCAAACATTTGGTAAATCAGAATTTAGGGCAATGTGATGGCATTTAACAAGCTATAAAAAAAATAAAAATAAATGTCAATCGATGTGTGGTACCTTCTGTGAAGCAGTGCGTAGTTCAGCCAAAGCACTTGCCAGGTTCTTTGCACACTGGCTGAGCTGCATAGCAGATGCCTGGTCACTAATAGTGGGAACTGTGGCTTTGGAGGCTGTGACCATCTTTGCACCAGGCTGAAACAGAAACCATTATCATTTAAGTTTGAAGTTATTGTGCTGTCCTGGCTGTGTTAACGGGAGGCAATCACTGGAATAAAGGGCCACTGAGCTCTTACCTGCTCTGCAACAACATTGTGTTCATTTTGTTGTCTGCGTGTGTTGTGTGTTACCTGCAGGAAGTTCTGGCTTGCACTAATGAGGGCCAACTGAGCACTGGGGCTGTCAGGTTGAGACTGGCTGCCTCGGACTCCTTGAACCAACTGAGGAATCTGCTCTGCAACCACCTGAAAGACACACTTGCACAATAAGACTTTAAGAAACTTGTACAGGGGCAGTGCAACGTGCCAGCAAATAGTGGTCGCTCATTGACCACCTGACAACTATGGGAAGGTTTTGACAAATGTGATTCTGTGATACAAATAATTAGTTCTGTTTTACAGTTGTTTCCACTTTGTTGCATTACACTTAAGTACTTGTAAGTATGCCACCATACATGACCACCTATATGAGTAAGAGTTGAAACTAGTGAGCTGCTCACAGAAAATGAAAGACTTTTTCATCACAATTAAATATATGAGAATGAATGATTATTACTTTCACACCATAGACACAATCAACACAGCCTCTCATGCATGGGCACTATGTGGAGTTTTGAGATTAGAGGCATATGTGTTTGTGGCCTCGGCCACTGCTTAGAGTAGCCAATAGTATCAATTTGTACTAAATGAGAACTGACTATGAAGAAAAAAGCTGTATAGTATACCACATTATTATATAATATTATGATATGCATTTACCTTGCAGCTTTGGACTAGCTGCTGCTGGGCAGCTTGGTTCTTGTTGGATGAAGCAGCATGCTGGGCTGCAGCTATTGTCTGAGTAGCTGCTGCAGCTGCTTGCCTTGCAGCATTCTAATAGGAAACAGAAAAATATTTTTGCAGCTATAATTCAAGTTTCTACCATTACTCTGAGTAGCAAGCAGTATAAAATAATACGGCGGACAAGTGCATTTTATCTTGGGTCATTTTTTGCCATTGAATATACAGTATTGGAGTAAGTAGGCCTTCTACAAATTGTTCCCACAGTTGGATGCATAGAATTGTCCGTCAGATCAATAAATTTGTTTGATCATGCATACGCTTTCAAATTAAAGCTTGTCTATTTAATTACATATAAGAGCATGATTGCTTTGAACAAACCAAAAAAGTAATAGAAGAGTAAATAACTTCTTAAGTATTAGGGGCAGTATATTAGGAAATGCAGAGTGAGATAAGGAACCCCCTTCTTTTTTTAAATGCTTGCATCAAACGCACGTTGTCGAACTGTAACTGTGCTACTTGATAGTACTGTAATTTCCGGACTATAAGCCGCGACTTTTTTCCAAAATTTTGGACCCTGCGGCTTATAGTCAGGTGCGGCTTATATAAGATTTTTTTTGTGATTTTTGTGATGACTTGATCACTTTTACTCTTAACACTATTATATACAGTAAAAGCTACAAAACAAACTGACAAATAACTCGTTTTCAAATCAAACGAGTAGAAACTGGCCAAATATTTAAAAAAAAAAAGATATTATTAAAAGTGAAGACAATTTGCAATTCTAATAATGACACACGAATTTGATGCACAATTTGTCTTTGCGGGCCACATAGAATGATGTGGTGGGCCGTATCTGGCCCCCGGGCCTTGAGTTTGACACCTGTGCTCTAAACCCTTTCTCTTACTCTGCCATATCGCTCAGAGATTACACAAAGCAGTGGCGCTGTTTGGACCATCTGCATTGTATTAAAACCCAATCAATCAGCATTTAAATTCAATTCTTCTGACATTTTGCTCACCAAAACCAAGTTGTAATGAATGTGAACTTTTAATGCATTTTATTCAGAAGGTTACTTTGAACCTTAAACGGCGGCGCGGCGTACTTATGGATTTTTTACGGCCTCCGGCCTCCAGGGGGGGCGCTCTAGCAGGAAGCAAGAGCGAGACAGGCGAAGAAGAGATAATGCTCCGAAGAAGACGTGCTAGTTTGTGTTTACATTTCGCGCATCACGCAGAACGCGATTAAGACGGACATTACTGAAAGGAAGCCTTTATATACAAACTGTCATCATGGGGGACAAAAGAAATGCATATGATGCCGCTTTTAAGCCAAAGGCAGTCGATGTTGATGACATTATCTTGTGTCTACTCTGGAGCGTACTTAAGGATTTTTACAGCCTCCGGTCTCCAGGGGGCGCTCTAGCAGGAAGCAAGAGCGAGACAAACGAAGAAGAGATAATGCGCCGAAGAAGACGTGCTAGTTTGTGTTTTGATCGTCTCGGGCATCACGCACACACCCGCATTCACACAAAGACAGGAAGCTTTTATACACAAACCGTCATTATGGGGGACAAAAGAAATGCATATGATGCCGCTTTTAAGCTATACGTGTCGCTCGCTAATGTAATTTAATTTAGCGTTCGTGCATGAATAAGATTAGCATGAACAGACCCTCTTCCCACTCGAAGAAATGCATAAAACCGACGACGAAAGAGAGACTGAGAAAATGTGAGGCGAAGGATATCTAACGTTATTCCAATCGGACACTATGGAGGAAGACTTCGATGGTTTCAGTGCACAGGATGAAGACGGCTCTTTTTTTATTTTTACTGGTATGTTTTTTTTTAACCAGCCCTGTTAGTGCTGTGCTACCGTGTTGCTGCTGTGTTACCGCCACGTCTCAGTGACTTTGCTGTTACTTCCGTGTTGCTGCGGTATTACTGCCGCGTCACTGGCAGTGTTTGGAAAGAAATGTTAAGGTGTGTTATTAAAGCTTTAAAAAAACTTTCTGTGTCCAGTCTTTCTTTGCTAATAACTCGCGTGCACGCTTCCGCGTTGCTGCGGTGCTACTGCTGCGTCACAGGCAATGTTTAGAAAGACATGTTCAAGTATGTTATTAAAACGTTAAAAAGGCTTTCTATGTACTGTCTTTCTTCGTAAAAAACTCGTGTGCACGTGCGGCGTATAGTCCAGTGCGGCTTATGTAAGAAATAACTGAAATATCCCTGAATTTTAGCTGGTGCGGTTTATAATCCGGTGCGGTTTATAGTCCGGCAATTACGTTTTTTTTTTTTTTTTTGGGCTTTATTCATCTTAGCATCCAATTGCAATGTGATACTTCTGGGTTAGTGATTTGACCAGTAAGTGACGTGAAAACCAATATATTTTCTTTGAGTTTGACTAACTTCAAGCTTGTTGACCAAACGTTTTTTGATGGCATTCTGTGCTGCAGCATTTGTTGCCATGCGGAGACCTTCTGCTGCTTCTCGCAACCTCTGCTGCTGCTCCTCACTGTCAGGGTTTGCTGCAGCACCCTGAAAGAAACACACACACATTATTTCATGCTATATTCTTGTGTTTCAATGTATTCATATACAGTAAAAACAGTACACTTGCATACAGTTAAATAAATGTTTAAGAGTTAGCCTTTGCATGTATTTTTTTTACCCAGTTTAGACCACAACAATCAGCATTTTTCCAAACTTTGCTACCAAATGTAGTCGAAACCACTCAGGTCGTACCGTATTCTCCAGACTATAAATTGCATTTTTTTTTTTTTTTTTATAATTTGGCCAAGGGTGCAACTTACACTCAAGAGTGACTCATGTGAAATTATTAATACATTATCATATCACTTCACATGTTATGTTCACACTAAACCGCATGAGGGCGCTCTAGGCCTGTGGAATAATTGGAACTGCAACTGACGATGAGTCTAACGTAAGCCACGTAGAAGAGGAAGTGCTGCATCTTCTACTTCCGGGTTTAGTGGAGTTGTTTATAAGTGACACAGAGGATGAAGATTTCATTGGATTTCATGATTTGTAGTGATGCGGATGGTTCGATAAACTTGTTAGCATGTTATTTCTGCTATAGTTATTTGAATAACTCTTAATATGTTACGTCAGGCACGTCCTCAGTTCCTTGTCTATGTGTTTATGAACTATTAGCATACCATATGTACCTTCAGCCTGTTGTCGCCTATTCTATTTTCATTTTAAATTGCCTTTCAAGATGACATGTCTGTTCTTGGTGTTGTATTTTATCAAATATAAATTTCCCCCAAAAATGCAATTTATACTCCAGTGCAATTTATAGTCTGGAATATATGGTAATTTAAATTCCACTGTTGTCATGGTAGCAAAATCCAGACTTTCCATTGGCCCAACACTTTACGGGTTCGAGTATACAGTTGCTCACTTGCATGAGCAAGATTGGACCCTCAAAACAGCTTCATTTCAGCAACACAAAAACTAGGGTTCATAAAATATGCTATAAAAATACATGCAGACCTTGGCTGCCTCCACCATCTTGGCAGTAGCATCAGCTAGAAGCTTGGCAGCTGACAGGAGTTTTCTTGAATTTTCCAAGTCTGACTCTCCCTCTGCATCCATCTTGATGGCATTGACCAGATCAGACGTGGCCTGGGCAAGGATACGAGCCTGGCGAACCATCTCACCTGATCAAGAAAAAGTCATCAAGTCTGCAGCTGTTTAATATGCAGTGGGACCAACAAGTCCCTAACCCTAACCCAAAACATTCTGGCTTGTTTATTTTTGTAGATTCATAAAATAACCCGACGCCCTTAATAAAAATACAGTAAATAATATCATCATATTCCCCCCAAAAATGTCCAAATTACACAAATTCTGTCAGCATGTAAATTTATTAGCACAACTGTATGCAGGCATACACCCTTAAAACTGCTGGATTAAAAATTGGACCAGCCCAGAAAAATTGGGTCAAACTGACAGCTGTGGTCAGAAGTTAACATAGTACGCTCAAGAGTGACATGTTATGCCTGCGCTTGGTAATAATTAGTTAAAAATCATTCTTTCTTCAAGAAGGAAGAAATAATATAACACAAACACCGTATAAGACTAATCTTGTGCTTTTAAAAGAAGAACTGGATGTTCATAATTTAGTCAGGTTTTTCTGAACTCCATATGGGGGCAAAATTATGCATCATTCTCTGAAAATATACAGTTTTATATGTCTGAGCATCTGTAAGTGTTGTGACAAACAAAGCAAAATATACGACAAGTAAAATAATGTCTTGAAATTATAAAATGAAAAAAATATTTTTGTCTTGAAAACATGACAGAATAGCCAAACAAATTGTACTCTATTGAACAGATGCTTATATTAGTATTAGTCCCAAACATGACACCCACCGGCATTTCCCATTGAGCTGAAGATGTTCTCTGTGACATCCAAAATGCGATCAGTGGCTTCTCCGTGGCGCCCAATAGGATGGCCTCCACTAGCGTACTGTTTAATATGTTGGAGTAGCTCGTTTAATGCCTGAGTGACGCTTGTTGCAGCCACTCCCACCTGCTTCAGGAGGCCCTCATCATTTGTGGCCCCCTGTGAGGCATCCACACAACCTTCCACTGACTTGGCCACTAGCTTGCCTGCCTCAATCAACTGTTCCTGGCACACTGGGGAGCTGATGGTTGGAGCCACAACCTACAGGAGGGATGGGAGCGTAAGAAGCATGGCAGAATAAGACTTAACTTACTCTACCATCAAATAAAAGTTCTCATCACCTGTTCAGGGTTACCAACTGTAAGCAAATATTTAGGCTGTTGCGAAGCAAGAAATTGAGTACTGCAACCAACACCATCAAGATGAATTATAGATATACAGCTCTCAAATTATCATTATGATGCAAGTTAAATGTTTTTTTTTTTCATGCAGACTTCAGAATTTACACATGTGGATCAGCTGGATAGGAGGCAAATGTGATCTTCTCTTAGCTTTTACCAATATTGAAGTAAAATATATACAGGACTGTCTCAGAAAATTTGAATATTGTGATAAAGTTATTTATTTTCTGTAATGCAATTACAAAACAAAAATGTCATACATTCTGGATTCATTACAAATACACTGAAATATTGCAAGCCTTTTATCCATCCATCCATCCATCTTCTTCCGCTTATCCGGGGTCAGGTCGCGGGGGCAGCAGCTTTAGGAGGGACTCCCAGACTTCCCTCTCCCCAGCCACTTCATCCAGCTCATCCCGGGGGATCCCAAGGCGTTCCCAGGCCAGCTGAGAGACATAGTCTCTCCAGCGCATCCTGGGTCGTCCCCGGGGTCTTCTACCGGTGGGACATGCCCGAAACACCTCCCCAGGGAGGCGTCCAGAAGGCATCCTGATAAGATGCCCGAGCCACCTCATCTGGCTCCTCTCAACGTGTAGGAGTAGCGACTCTACTCCGAGTCTCTCCCGGATGACCGAGCTTCTCACCCTATCTCTAAGGGAGAGCCCGGACATCCTGCGGAGAAAACTCATTTCGGCCGCTTGTATCCGGGATCTCGTTCTTTCGGTCACGACCCATAGCTCGTGACCATAGGTGAGGGTAGGAGCGTAAATCGACCGGTAAATTGAGAGCTTTGCCTTTTGGCTCAGCTCTCTCTTCACCACAACGGACCGGTACAGGGTCCGCATTACTGCCGACGCTGCACCGATCCGCCTGTCGATCTCGCGCTCCATCCTCCCCTCACTCGTGAACGAGACTCCAAGATACTTGAACTCCTCCACTTGGGGCAGGATCTTATCCCCGATCCGGAGAGGGCATTCCACCCTTTTCCGATCGAGGACCATTGACTCGGATTTGGAGGTGCTGACCCTCATCCCGACCGCTTCACACTCGGCTGCGAACCGTTCCAGAGAGAGCTGGAGATCACGGCCTGAAGAAGCCAACAGTACCACGTCATCTGCAAAAAGCAGAGACACGGTGCTGAGGTCCCCAAACCGGACCCCCTCAACGCCTTGGCTGCGCCTAGAAATTCTGTCCATAAAAATTATGAACAGAATCGGTGACAAAGGGCAGCCTTGGCGGAGTCCAACCCTCTCTGGGAACGAATCCGACTTACTGCCGGAAATGCGGACCAGACTCTGGCATCGGTGATACAGGGGCCGAACCGCCCTCATCAGTTGGCTCGGCACCCCGTACTCCCGAAGCACCCTCCACAGAACCTCCCGAGGGACGAACGCCTTCTCCAAATCCACAAAACACATGTGGACTGGTTGGGCGAACTCCCGTGCACCCTCGAGGATCCTGCCGAAGGTGTAGAGCTGGTCCACTGTTCCACGGCCAGGACGAAAGCCACACTGCTCCTCCTGAATCCGAGGTTCGACCTCCCGACGGACCCTCCTCTCCAGCACCCCTGACCTTACCAGGGAGGCTGAGGAGTGTGATTCCCCTGTAATTGGAACACACCCTCCGGTCCCCCTTCTTAAAGAGGGGAACCACCACCCCAGTCTGCCAATCCAGAGGCACTGTCCCCGATGTCCACGCAACGTTGTAGAGGCGTGTCAGCCATGACAGCCCCACAACATCCAGAGCCTTTAAGAACTCGGGGCGGATCTCATCCACCCCCGGGGCCTTGCCACCGAGGAGTTTTTTAACTACCTCAGTGACTTCGACCCCAGAGATTGGAGAATCCGCCTCAGAGTCTCCAGGCCCTGCTTTCTCAATGGAAGGCATGTAGGTGGAATTGAGGAGGTCTTCGAAGTATTCTCCCCACCGACTCACGACGTCCCGAGTCGAGGTCAGCAGCACGCCATCCCCACTGTAAACAGTGTTGACGTTGCACTGCTTCCCCCTCCTGAGACGCCGGATGGTGGACCAGAATTTCCTCGAAGCCGTCCGAAAGTCATTCTCCATGGCCTCACCAAACTCCTCCCACGCCCGGGTTTTTGCCTCGGCAACCGCCAAAGCCGCGTTCCGCTTGGCCATCCGGTACCTGTCAGCTGCGTCCGGAGTCCCGCAGGCCAAAACGGCCCGATAGGATTCCTTCTTCAGCTTGACGGCATCCCTTACCGCCGGTGTCCACCAGCGGGTTCGGGGATTGCCTCCACGACAGGCACCAACGACCTTACGGCCACAGCTCCGGTTGGCCGCCTCAACAATGGAGGCGCGGAACATGGTCCACTTGTCAGCCGCCTCCCCCGGGACGTGGGAAAAGCTCTGCCGGAGGTGGGAGTTGAAGCTCTTCCTGACAGGAGATTCTGCCAGACGTTCCCAGCAGACCCTCACAGAGCGTTTGGGTCTGCCAGGTCGGACCGGCATCCTCCCCCACCATCGGAGCCAACCCACCACCAGGTGGTGATCAGTTGACAGCTCCGCCTCTCTCTTCACCCGAGTGTCCAAAACATGCGGCCGCAAATCCGATGACACGACTACAAAGTCGATCATCCTGGTGCCAAGTGCACACATGGACACCCTTATGCTTGAACATGGTGTTCATTATTGAAAATCCGTGTCGAGCACAGAAGTCCAACAATAGAACACCGCTCGGGTTCAGATCGGGGGGACCGTTCCTCCCAATCACGCCCTTCCAGGTCTCACTGTCATTGCCCACGTGAGCATTGAAGTCACCCAGTAGAACGATGGAGTCCCCAGAAGGAGCGCTCTCCAGCACTTCCTCCAGGGACCCCAAGAAGGGTGGGTACTCTGAGCTGCCGTTTGGTGCATAGACACAAACAACAGTCAGGACCCGTCCCCCCACCCGAAGGCGGAGGGAGGCTACCCTCTCGTTCACCGGGGTGAACCCCAATGTGCAGGCGCCCAGCCGGGGGGCAATAAGTATACCCACACCTGCTCGACGCCTCTCACCGTGGGCAACTCCAGAGTGGAAGAGAGTCCAGCCCCTCTCGAGAGGGCTTGTACCGGAGCCCAAACTGTGCGTGGAGGCTAGTCCGACTATATCTAGTCGGAATTTTTCTGCCTCGCACACCAGCTCGGGCTCCTTTCCAGCCAGAGAGGTGACATTCCATGTCCCAAGAGCCAGCTTCTGCAGCCGGGGATCAGACCGCCAAGGTCCCTGCCTTTGGCTGCCGCCCAGCTCACATTGCAACCAACCCCTTTGGCCCCTCCCACAGGTGGTGAGCCCATGGGAAGGGGGACCCACGTTTCCTTTTCGGGCTATGCCCGGCCGGGACCCATTGGCGAAGGCCCGGCCACCAGACGCTCGCCTTCGAGCCCCGCCTCCAGGCCTGGCTCCAGAGGGAGGCCCCGGTGACCCGCGTCCGGGCGAGGGAAAACTAAGTCCATTTATATCACTCATCATAAGGGGCTTCTGTGAGCCGTGCTTTGTCTGGCCCCTCACCTAAGACCCGTTTGCCATGGGTGACCCTACCAGGGGCATGAAGCCCCCGACAACATGGCTCCTAGGATCATAGGGGCACACAAACCCCTCCACCACGATAAGGTGACGACTCACGGAGGGGGCAAGCCTTTTATTATTTTAATATTGCCGAGTATGGCTTACAGCTTAAGAAAACTCAAAAATCCTATCTCAAAAAATTAGAATATTTCCTCAGACCAAGTAAAAAAAAAGATTTATAACAGCAAAACAAAATGAAACATTTGAAAATGTCCATTAATGCACTCAGTACTTGGTTGGGAATCCTTTTGCATGGATTACTGCATCAATGCGGCATGGCATGGAGGCAAACAGCCTGTGGCATTGCTGAGGTGTTATGGATGCCCAGGATGCTTCAATAGCGGCCTTTAGCTCATTTGCATTGTTGGGTCTGGTGTCTTTCAGCTTCTTCTTAACAATACCCTACAAATTCTCTATGGGGTTCAGGTCAGGGGAATTGGCAGGCCAATCGAGGACAGTAATGCCATCATCAGTATACCATTTACTGGTGGTTTTGGCACTGTGGGCAGGTGCCAGATCATGCTGGAAAATGAAATCAACATCTCCATAGAGCTTTTCAGCAGACGGAAGCATGTAGTGCTCTAAAATCTCTTGGTACACAGCTGTGTTTACTCTGGACTTGATGAAACACAGTGGATCAACACCAGCAGCTGACATGGCTCCCCAAACCATCGCTGACTGTGGGAACTTCACACTGGATTTCAAGCAACTTGGATTTTGCTTCTCTCCAACCTTTCTCCAAACTCAGCCTTGACTTCCAAATGAAATACAAAACTTGCTTTTGTCTGAAAAGAGGACTTTGGACCACTCTGCAACTGTCCAGTGCTTCTTTTCCATAGCCCAAGTCAGACGCTTCTTCCGTTGTCTTGAGTTCAGAAGTGGCTTGACCATGGGAATACGGCTATTGTAGCCCATTTCCCGGACACGTCTGTGAACATGGCTTTTGATACCTGGACTCCAGCTTCAGTCCACTGTCTTTGAAGCTGCCCCAAATTCTGGAAGCGACTCTTCTTCACAATGCTGTTAAGGCTGCGGTCATCTCTCTTGGTTGTGCAGCGTTTCCTGCCACATTTCCCCCTTTCAACAGACTTTTTGTGGATGTGCTTTGAAACTGCACTCTGTGAACAGCTTGCTCTTTGAGAAATGTCTTTTTGTGTCTTACCCTCCTGATGGAGGGTGTCAATGATGGTCCTCTGGACAGCAGTCAGATCAGCAGTCTTCCCCATGCTTGTGATTTAGTTTACTGAACCAAGCTGAGTGTTTTTCAAGGCTCAGGAAACCCTTGCAGGTGTTTCGAGTTAATTAGACGATTCAAGTGATTAGTTGAATACCCTACTAGTATACTTTTTCATGATATTCTAATATTTTGAGATAGGATATTTGAGTTTTCTTAAGTCATATGTATGCCATAATCAGCAATATTAAAATAATAAAAGGCTTGCAATATTTCAGTTGATTTGTAATGAATCCAGAATGTCTGACATTTTTGTTTTTTTAATTGTATTACAGAATATAAAGAACGTTATCACAATATTCTAATTTTCTGAGACAGTCCTGTATTTTTTCGTAGACCTTGGAAAAGAGTTAACCTTACATTTTCCCAGCAAAATAAGTACATCAATCAAGAGAGGTGAAAATATATCTATAATTTCTAAGCCAGTGACACTAGGAATAGCGGATGTTCTTATACTTATACCATCGGCAATAATGACACACTCTATTGTGGTTTTCAAGTTGCGTTGTCTCACTCACTCTTGTGCAGGCCACCAGCTGAGATGTGGACAAAGCACACTGGGTGGCTGCAGCAATAACTCTATTCTGCTGCATTGAGTCCTCTGTCTTCTGGGCCACGTTTTTAGCTTTGAGCACAAGGGCTGCTGCAGCATTAGCCACAGCTTTAGCCAGCTGCATCAGCATATCCTGCAAAGGGCAAACACACACATTATTTAGGAGTGTCAGTGGAATCCAGTTTTGCTATGACATCTTGACATTCAAATACTATCATTTAATTTGGAAATTAAAACTGCACAAATCAAAGAAGGAAATCAAATTATTCAGAAATAGGTGATTGATTTAACACTGAAGCTTTATCCAGGAAATGTTGTAACATCCGACAATGAAGATTCTTAAGATTAAAAGGTTTCATGGTGAAATGCAGGCTTACTTTTATTTTTATCTTCGTAGTTAAAAAGGCTGCAATTAACAATCTAATTTACCTAAACTACCTTAATTTTCTGACTATAAGTCACGTTTTTTTTTTCATAGTTTGGGTGGGGGGGGACGACTTATACTGAGGAGCGACTTATATGTGAATTTTTACACAAATTTCCAAAATTCAAAAAAAAAAAAAAAAAAAGGTAAACTGCGATAAACAAACCGCGATGTAGCAAGGCATTACTGTAATTTTAATTTCAAGTGACGTCAATGGCGCGGTGCGGCGGTTGTTTACATAAAGGACAAAGATTCGATCACGGGATGACGAAGGGCCCCACGTACTAACCGGCATCATTAGCAGCTTTGTTTGTAAGTGACACGGGGGACGAAGAGTTTGAAGGATTTAATGATTTGGAGTGACACAGAAGGTTTGAAAAACTATTATGACTTTTACGCACGCCCAGTCCTACTCTACGGCGCTTTCTTTCACCTCCGTGGATTGAAGTCGGGGGTTGGCGCTCGGCTGGGTGGCTGTCCAGGGACGATGGATGGGGCTCGGACATGGCTTTTACGCATGCCCGGTCCTACTCTATGGAGCTCTCTTTCACCTCCGTGGATGGAAGTCGTGGGCCGGCGCTCGGCCGGGTGGCTGCCCGGGGACGGTGGATGGGGCTCGGACATGGCTTTTACGCACGCCCGGTCCTATTCTATGGAGCTCTCTTCCACCTCCGTGGCTGGAAGTGCCACCTCCGGGGATGGAAGTCCACGCCGCCACACAACTGGAAGTCGACGCCGGTGCTTGGGGCCGTGTGGTGGTGAACTATTTATGTTATAGTTATTTGATATATTTTATTTCGTATAGCAACTTGTATATGTTTTTATCGTTACATTTCAGTACTTGTTGGCTCGTTGAACTTTTGTTTTGTTAAATAGACGTTTACCAAACCCACGTCTTTCCTTGTACTTTGTTGACGCTATAATATAGTTATATACTAGATCTGTGGAATAACGACGAGGCTGACGCCAGGGCGCACGCGCGGCGTTGTGGACAAAGGACGAGGAATTTGATCGGATTTAATGATTTGGAGTGACACAGATGGTTCGATAATATTGTTGTTTATATGAGTTATTTGATATATACTTTATATATCGTTATATCGGTCTGTGGAATATTTAGAATATTTAGACGTCAGCGGCGCATACGCGGCACCGTTTCCATAAAGGACGATCGATGGATTTAATGAATTGGAGTGACACAGATGGTTTTATAAACGTGTTATTTATGTAATAGTTATTTGAATAACTCTGAATGTTACGTCAGGCCCGTTCTCAGCTCTTCAATTGTGTTTATGTCACGTTAGCATACCTATCGTTTAGCCTGTTGTTGCTCGTTCATGTCTGTTCTTGGTGTTGGATTTTGTTGAATAAATTTCCCCCAAAATGCGACGTGTACTCCGGAGCGACTTATATATGTTTTTTTTCACGTTATTGTGCATTTTATGGCTAATGCGACCTATATTCCGGAGCGACTTTTAGTCTGAAAATTACGGTACATTTTTTATTCAAACAGAAATATTTTTGTACAATAAATTTTATATTTGTCTGACAGACTGGCAGTGTGTGATGTCCATAATGCTTTAAACGAGTAAAACGTAGCACTGATAACATGATTGAATGAAAATACACAATATGTGTGGGGATGGGTTACTTTTAATGGAGCAATACTTAGACATACAATTGTAGTTTAAATCAGTTTTGATTGGCAGTTTGTCAGGATGGGTACTGTACGCGGATCACCAAATGAATTAATAGACTGATTTGATTGGTATTTCATCGTTAAATGTCTTTAGCAGACATTTGTTACCATTATTTGACAATAAGAGAGCACTCTCCATCTGGCAGCCCTGAAAGATCCTTTACCTAGAAACTGTCATATACATATAGAGGTAAAAAAAAAAAAGACAAAAAACTGTGAATATATGTAGTAAACAACCACAGAAAACTTTCTTTGCAAATTCACAAAATTTTGACTCAAGAGAGAGTATAAAAAAACAAAAGACAAAAAACAGTGAATACGTGTAGAAAACAACCACAGAAACCTTACTTTGCAAATTCACAAAATTTTGACTCCGGAGGGAGTATAATAATGCCAACCATTAAGTGACATGTAATGGCTATTTTTACATACAGTATAATATACTCATGAGTCAGTCTAGCCAATTTATTGTGGACGTGAACGATTGGATGATATTTACGATTGTTGTCCCAGACTCTCTATAGTAAATCAGAATACAGTAATCCCTCATTTATCGCGGATAATTGGTTCCAAGACAACCCGTGGTAGGTGAAAATCCGCGAAGTAGTGTCACCCTCTCATTTTTAACATACATAAATTTTTTGTGTATCAATAAATGTATACTAAACTATATAAGTGCATATGTTATCATTAGAACATTAAATACTGTATTTTTCTGACTATAAGTCGCGTTATTTTCATAGTTTGGGTGGGGGGGGCGACTTATACTTAGGAGCGACTTATATGTGTAATTATTCGCAAATTTTTACTTGATCATTAACACATTACTTACTAGTATAGTTGATCACATCACATGTTATTTTCACTTTAAAACGCATGAGGGCACACTATGGCTGTGGAATAATTGGAGCCTCACTGAAAATGAGTTCCATTTACTGACTTCCAGAGAGGAGATTTAATGATTTGGAGTGACACAGATGGTTCGATAATCTTGTTATTTATGTTATAGTTATTTGATATATAGTTTATTTAGAGTAGCAACGTCTATCTTGTTTGACTTCAGTAGTTTCTGATTGTCTAGCAAGGCCGTGAAGGCAGCAGTTTTGTGTATGTTCGTCTCGTGTGATACGTCGTGCTACTAGTGCGGCGGGCATGTTCTGCTCAACATCGGCGGAAGTGGGTTTTATGGCGTTCTGGACTTTGGTGCGGAGAGATTAAGGGCGCTCGGACTGCTTCGTCATGGAGCGACGCCGGACTGGCCTGCTCTTCCTCCCCCGGTTGGACTGTGTCGTGAGCTCGGACTGCTCCGTCCTGGAGCATTGTTGGGATGCGTCGGCAGCGGGTCTGCGAGGCAGCGGAAGAGGGGCCAGCGCGGAGACGTCGGGCCAGGCTTGCGGCCAACCCAGCTCGCCCAGCCGTGCCTTCCATTCTCCTGGCGTACATTCGTTCGCGGGACGACAAAATGGGTTGCGTTCACCTGATAGGATCCACGAACCGTGACAGTGCGTGCCTGCTGTGTGCTCGTGTTCACAGTGGCCTGGTTGACTGTCATCTTACCGGACTCTGCTGTGAGTGACACAGATGGTTCGATAAAATTGTTGTTTATATTATTGTTATTTGATACATAGTTTATATCTAGTTATATGGGCCAGTGGAATAATTTGAACTGCAACAGACGACGAGTCCGACGTCAGCGGCACGCCGCACATGCGGCATTGTTTACACAAAGGACGAAGAATTTTTCTAGATTTAATGATTTAGAGTGACACAGATGGTTTGGTAAATGTGTTCTTTATGTTATAGTTATTTGAATCACTGTTAAGGTTACGTCAGGCCCGTTCTCAGCTCCTCATTTGTGTTTATGTCACGTTAGCATACCGTATCGTTTAGCCTGTTGCTGCTGGTTCATGTCTGTTCTTGGTGTTGGATTTTGTCAAATAAATTTCTCCCAAAATGCGACTTAAGCTCTGGTGCGACTTATATATGTTTTTTTCCCTTTCTGGTGCACTTTATGGCTGATGCGACTTGTACTCCGCAGCGACTTTTAGTCCGAAAAATACGGTAATAGTTTCAAACATGTAAATACTATGTTAATAGTATAAATGACATACAGAAAATAAGTTATAAATAATATAAATATAAATATGATGCATGAGTGTGTGTGTGCGAGTGTGTGTGTGTGTAACATATGTAGATATAGCTAAAGTATTCATACTGTAAATGTTTTTAGAACTCTTATTATTATAACAACTTTTTTATAACAAGGTACAAGTGTACATACTGTAAATATGTTTTTAGAAGTCTGATTTTTTTATAACAAGGTACAATACTGTAAATATGTTTTTAGAACTCTTATTATTATAACCTTTTTTTTTATAACAAGGTACAAGTATACATACAGCAATTGTGTGGGCATTCCCTGCCTTCTGCTGGCATGCGGGCAACTTTCGTGCCATAATTCCTCAATTTAGAATTTTTATTTTGAATTTTTTTGAGGCGACTCGGTTGAGCAATGGTTAGCACGTCCGCCTCGCAGTTAGGAGGGTGCCAGTTCGATTCCACCTCCGTTCCTCCCTGTGTGGAGTTTGCATGTTCTCCCTGTGCCCACGTGGGTTTTCTCCGGGCACTCCGGTTTTCTCCCATATCCCAAAAACATGCTTGGTAGGCCAATTGAGCACTCCAAATTGCCCCTAGGTGTGAGTGCGAGTGCGGATGGTTGTTCGTCTCTGTGTGCTCTGCGATCGGCTGGCAACTGGTTCAGGGTGTCCCCCGCCTACTGCCCGATGACTGCTGGGATAGGCTCCAGCACGCCCGCGACCCCCGTGGGGACAAGCGGTATGGATGAATGGATGGATGTATTTTTTGGGGGGGAGGGAAATCCACGATGTACTGAAGCTGCGGTAAATAAACCGGAATATAGCGAGGGATTACTGTATAATAGATTTATGAGTACTAGTATAAAATCATAAATACAATAATCTGAAGTTTTTAAAGTATGAATTTAGAATTTAAAATATAAATACCTGGAACTGTGGATCAGTGTCTGTCTCTCCAATGTGAGATAGTAGTTCTCCACTGGCCTGACCCACATTTCCTGCAGCTTGCAGCAGATTCTGACGAGGCTAAAACCAAAACAATTTTTCTGTTATTGACAAATTCAGAGAGAGACAAAAACAACAGCTTGTACTGTGCAAAGGTTTTAGGTCACCATCAGATTTGCTGTTTCAATGACTTCTTTACAGTAGTCATTTTGATATAGTAAAATGTGAATGTAGGACCAATACAGTTAGCAAGATAGGCAGGCAGTGACAATATTTCATCCAAAAGGTCGTGGGCTTTGGAACCAGAGGGTTCAATACTGCTGCGGATAAAAAATAAATTGCAACTGATTTTCGGACAGATACTAATCTGCTTTCCGATTATTGTCGAGATGACCTTTAGTGAGACCGGGAACAGTTTAGGGGCGGACTAGACTAGCAATTCATCTTCCTTATTAAAGATGGAGAGAGGCCAAAGGCACAGCAAAGAGTAGAAATCGGTCTCTTGGCAAAGCCAAGGACTTTTAGATGATTTGTGGAAGCAGCTCTGGTTTCGAGAAACCACCACAGTAACATCCTTGAGATCAGACTTGTGATCGGACAAGTGTTCATGCTGGAGCTCAATGAGCCATGAGGATTTTTAAAATAAACGGGACAGTTGTCAGGAAGCAGACTAGCACCTCTCCAAAAACTGGTTTGATTTTTATACCTCTATGTTTGCAGGCTGCGCAGTCTTCAGCATGTCAGAGACAGCACAGGCCAAGTGCTTGGCGGCACCGAGCAGCTGTTGTCCATTTCCTCCTTCATCCTCCATGAGTGCTGCCAATAGTTTGACACCCTTTGACATCTCAGTGAGATTGGAGGAGATGGTGGTAACGGCACAGCCCACTGCTGTGTAGTCTGTCTCTGCTGGGTCACCTGTGGACAGACGGGCGCATGGATCAACATCTCTTGAACACAATGTGAATACTTTTAAATAAGGGATATCAGCCTTCATAAGTAGATAAGTAAATGCCTTCATCATTCAGTCTTTCACTGTACTGTATTGCTAATTATACCATATTTTCCGGACTATACGTTGCTCTGGAGTACAAGTCGCACCAGCTATAAAATGCATAAGAAGAAAAAGACATATAAATCACACCGGAGTGTAAGTCGGATTTTTAGGGTAAATCTATTTGACAAAATCCAACACCAAGAACAGACATGAATAGGCAACAACAGGCTGAACGATACGGTATGCTTAATATTACATAAACGCAAACGAGGAACTGAGAACATGCCTGACGTAACATGTTAAGAGTTATTCAAATAACTATAGCATAAATACTAACAAGTTATTCTAGCCATCCATGTCACTCCAAATCATTAAATCTAACTAAGTCTTCATCATCGGTGTCATAAACAACTCTGCTAACCCCGGAAGGAGAAGACGCAGCGCTTCCTCTTCTACGTGGCTCATCGTCAGTTGCAGTTCCAATTATTCCACAGGCCTAGAGCGCCCTCTAGTTGTTTAGTTTGAAAATATCATGTGAAATGATATAATGTGTTAATAATTTCACATGTAAGTCGCTCCTGAGTATAAGTCGCACCCACAGCCAAACTATGACAAAAACTGCGATTTATATTTCGGAAAATACGGTAGTTAGTTTACGATGTTAATGAAATAAAAACTTAAAACCACATTGTGAACTCTCTGACTGTGAAATGTAGCTGAACCCCAAACACTAACACACTATGACAACATCATCTTGACAATTCGCTGGAAACATATGTCTGTTCTTAGTGAATAGCTTTACCTGCAGTGAGATTAACCATAGAGGCAGTGCCTGCTGTAATAGCATCCACCTGAGAATGGATCTCATGTTTAGACTCGTCCATCTTGTTTTTGCGCCAGGCTTGGGATGCCTTAAACACAAGAATAAAACACATTACAGTTTCAACGCATGACCCTATCTCAGTTCAAGTGCTTTAAGGTTTGATTGGAAAGTTGGAATAAAAGAAAGTGAAATCTTACAGCATCTGTCCCCAGGGGAGGCAGGGTATCAAAGTCATCTAAAGAGGCCTGAGCAGCCTGAACAGCATGCATACTGGAGTTGATGGTACCGGTCAGGGCTTGCTGAGCTGAAGTCTGCAAACACACAAACATCCTCATATCACAGTGTAGTGTGTTCCCACTATAGCTTTTCTATCTAAACATTCTTTACAAGGAATGTCCATAATATTACTTGGGGCCATAAATATAATAAAAACAATACACTAGTATGTACCAATTAAAAAAAGTAATGATAATAAAATGGCATGAAATAAAGCTTTTCTATATATGCAATGATGCAACTTTACTTTACTTACAATTTAAATGTAATAACATTTCTCTCCATAATAAAAAAAAAAAAAAAACACACAAAAAACAAAAAATTCCTGACAATTCTGTTTCAGAAGCAAACTTGTTTGACCCATTTTCTGCTCCGTATCATGCTTATATTAATCTTTAAGTAACTGTTTTGAAAATTGTCAGCTTACTACAGATACTGCATCTCTTGTAGTGGTTCTGAATGTGGAGATATGATTCTGGTGCTACTTGAGATCTCAAATTATGTTTCATTTCGTAAATAGCGACCGAATCCACATGGTCCATTCAGTTGTGTTTTATTTCACATACTGTGAATGTCAATCGCTTTAGAGGTCACAAATTACAATAACATACACATACAGCGATACCTTGACCTTAAAGTTTACTTTGGTCATTGATCAACTGTGAGACAAGAAAGGAACGTCTAGTCTGACTATTCAAAAAACACTGTCTTTCTTGTTCCCTGTTTGGACTTAGAAGTGCACCCTAAGCTTGATGGCACATTTTAACAATGCTATGCATGTTTTCAAGGTGCACGACACACAAATGTGATTCAAATAAATCTTCTATACAATCTATGTGTTCCCCAAAATGTTATTGGAATCAAAAAGTTTGAAATATGACAAAACAGTTACAATGTTATGTTAAAATCATTGGGGGTTTTCTAGAGACGACAAAAACTTGTAATGTTATGAGAATAAAATTGTGCTGTACTTGTTCTAGGAAAAAAGTAGTCTCCAAGTCATGGTAATAGTCAAAGTTCATAACGCCTTAGAAATACTGGGTTGAAAACAACCCAATTTCGATTGGTATTGTTTTTGCACTAAACAACTTTTTTCGAACAATGCAGTTCAACAAATTGGGTTGTTTTTTGCAAAACAATCCAAAGTTGGATCAAACTGACCCAACTTTCTGAGCCGGTCCAATTATTAGCTCATTTTAAGAAGTAAAATTTAAAAATACAGGTTCATTACGTATCATGTATGTTACTCTAGAAAAGACACATTTATTCTCTTACAACAAATGTAACAATAAAAAAAAAAAGCCTTTTGTTCCCGCCCAAAATGCAATTTGAGTTTGAGAAACATTAAGTCAGTTCACACAGGCAGTTCACACAATATGCAATTGTTTTAGTCTTATGTGCCATTTAGTGTTATAGTAAAGATCACTTTACCAGAGGAGGCATGTGTCCTCTGTGCATTTGTCCACTGGTGATGTGCTGTTTGGCCTGGGGCATGGAGCCCATCTGGAAACTCTCTGGACCACCGGCTCCTGAGCGCATAATGGCTGGCAGAGCCACAGAGCCTGTTTCTACTTTACCCACTTTGTTGAACTGCTGCTGCAACACTGTGGACCTGAAGTGATGCAAAAAAAAAAATTTAGGAATTTGCTCCTTGGTATGATGACAAGATGGACAGTAACATTATGGCAGTGGTTCCCAACCTTTTTTCATTCACGGCACACCTTTTCATTGGAAAAAATCTCGAGGCACACCACCAACAAAAATCTGTTTGGTGTTACACCAGCTTCTATATTAATATCAGTTATATTACAACGAAAGACGTAAAGTCCTATTCCTATATATGTATGGAGAGTCGAATAATTGAATACAAATAAACACTAAATATTCTTTAAATTGTATTTCTTTTTTAAATAAAAGTGACAGTTTTTTTTAAAAAGGTTTTAGACAGTGTAAGGAATAAACCATTGAAAGTGGTTGTGATTACAATCAAAAAGAATCAACATGACTTTGTTTACTGTTTTAGACTAGCTCCATAAATATTGCGAAAATAAGAACAAAGTCACTTTTAAAGACACTGCTGTTGTGACAGCAGCTGAGTGGCTATCACAGTCAAGCTGTCTCGACTTGACTGTGTATTTTATGTTGGTGAAAAATGAACAATCCAGGTTCTCCGGTTGAACTGTATGCTCTGATTTCCATCGGACCACAAACGCACCACAGCCGTCATAGTGTCACTGTTAGCAAAAGCACACAGCAGCACACACATAAACTGAATATGTGCCGATGCGATACAATCAGACCAAAACATCATGAAATCTCAAGATTCTCCGATTCGTCGATTCTTTTTCTATAATAAATGCTGATTTTGAATCTTTAAAAAAAAACAACAACAAACATACACATGTAAATCGTGCAATTATCAATACTGGCTCTCCATTTAAAGGGTAAAATTCTGTACTTGAGCCCCTCAGCTGTAACGCAGTATGTAGGGGAGACGTGAATTTATTTAAGCCGGTTTGGAGAGAGGATTTGTTCCGAGTCTCACCGCTGTTAAGTTAACTAATCTATTGCTAGATCAATTCCGTCTCTTCGGACGCCAGTCCCGCTGAAATCGAAGAAACCCCAGAGTTGAGTAACTACTTTGTCGAGACCTGGGATCTCCTCAATCGCGGCCGTTAGCAGCAGCTCTTCTCTCCTATTAAGATTGTTTGCATTTCTTATCCGCTCGGAACAGTTTAGCTGTCTTTGTTAAGACCGCGGGAACTCGTTTATTTTTACTAGCGTATACTCAAACTAGCTGAGTTTAAGATAACGGTTTCAAACCAGATCTGACACTCCTTGATGTCAGGACTAAAGCTGTTTTCACAAACTCAATGGTTTACAGTATGACTAAGATAGAGGAAGAAAAGAGATATAAGGTTTATAAGATTAACATGTCCCCACTATTCAAATTAATTCACATGGAAAAGATTAAGTCGTCAATCATAAAGTCGAAATTATATGATTTAGGATATTAGAAATGAAAGGAAAAAGATTGAATAGAAAATCACTGTTATTCGAAATTAAACTATTAAATGTCAGCAGTTAGTTTTAAGCCTAACACTTTTAAATAATCCCTTTATCGAAATTGAATGATTTAGTATATTAGAAATTAAAGAAAAAAGATTAAATAGAAAATCACTGTTATTCGAAATGGCGGCTCGGTGGCGCACTGGGTAGCACGTCCGCCTCACAGTTAGGAGGGTGCGGGTTCGATTCCACCTCCGGCCCTCCCTGTGTGGAGTTTGCATGTTCTCCCCGGGCCCGCGTGGGTTTTCTCCGGGCACTCCGGTTTCCTCCCACATTCCAAAAAACATGCTTGGTAGGCCGATTGAAGACTCCAAATTGTCCCTAGGTGTGAGTGTGAGTGCGATTGGTTGTCTGTCTCTGTGTGCCCTGCGATTGGCTGGCAACCAGTTCAGGGTGTCCCCCGCCTACTGCCCGATGACGGCTGGGATAGGCTCCAGCACGCCCGCGACCCCCGTGGGGACTAAGCGGTTCAGAAAATGGATGGATGGATGTTATTCGAAATTAAGTGATTAAATGTCAGCAGTTAGTCTTGAGCCTAATGCTTTTAAATAATCCCTTAATCGAAATTGAATGATTTAGGATATTAGAGATTAAAGAAAAAAGATTAAATAGAAAATCACTGTTATTCGAAATTAAGTGACTAAATGTCAGCAGTCAGTCTTAAACCTAACGCTTTTAAATAATCCCTTAATCAAAACTGAATGATTTAGGATATTAGAAATTAAAGAAAAAAGATTAAATAGAAAATCACTGTTATTCGAAATTAAACAATTAAATGTCAGCAGTTAGTCTCAAACCTAATGCTTTTAAATAATGTCATGCGGTCGCGTTTATTTTTCCGGTTTTCTGTCTCGTCGGTGTCGTAACTTTACTTCCTGTTTTATTTTGTCATCCCTTCCGTTTCAGTTCGTGTTTCCTTCCTCGGTGTTTGGTTGTCTTGTCTTCCCTGATCCCGATTGTGTGCACCTGTGTAGTTGACACTAATTGTCAGCACCTGTGTCCCCGCCCTTTTGTGTGTATTTAGTCCGTGTCTTCCCCTTGTCTTGTGCCAGTGTGTCTTGCCTCGTCCCGACCACTAGCGATTCTTTGACGTCCGAGCTCTCAGTAAGACTCCTCATTTTTGTCTCGCCACAGAGCGACGCTTTTTGTTAGTGCCTTGATCCCCATAGCCTTTTTGTCTCGCCACCGAGCGACGCCTTTTGTTAGTGCCGTGATCCCCATAGCCTTTTTGTCTCGCCCCAGTGCGACGCTTTTTGTTTGTACTTTTTGCCACGTGTTTTCCCTCGCAAGAGGCGTTTTGAGTTGTACTTTTGATCAGTGTGTGTGCTGGAATAAATCAGAGAAAGAAACGACTCTGCATCCGAGTCCTCCGCCTTGTTCCCAGCCTGACAGTACACACTGGCCAGACATGGACTCGGCAGAGTCGGAGCACCTGTGCGCCGCAGTGCGCTCCCATGCCTCACAGCTCGCCCAGCACCAGAGGCAAGTGGGCGACTTGGGTGAAGAAATCCGAGGACTCGCTAAGAGTCAAGAAGACTTCAGAGGAGCAGTCGCCACCCAAGTAGCAAAGCTGGGTCAGCAAATGCAGGACGTGCTCTCGCTCTTAAACGCGGGACCAGCAGCGACCTCCAGTACACCCGCTGCTTCCCCAGTTACTCCCCTTGCAATAGCTCCCATGACCGGCGGTGCCAGACTGGCTCCTCCAGAGCGCTACTCCGGTGAACCCGGCCTTAGCCGGGCCTTTATTACTGAATGCGAGATGCACTTTGAGAGGTCCCCAGCAGATTTCCCCACCGAGCGCTCCAAGGTGGCCTACATGGTATCATACCTGACGGGAAGGGCCCGCACGTGGGCCACCGCGGAATGGGCCAGGGATTCCATCTCCTGTCGCGTTCTCCCCGCTTTTATCGAGGCTCTGCGAACGGTGTTCGACCCAATCTCCGCTGACCGAGAAAAGGCTCGCCAACTCTGTCAGATAGTCCAGGGACAAGAGACCGTCGAAGACTACGCCATCCGTTTCCGCACGCTGGCCGCGGAGTGCGGTTGGAACGCGACGGCACTGTATGACATCTTCCTCCAGGGCCTCTCTGGATCCATACAGGATCAGCTAATCCCCCTAGATCTTCCCACCGACCTCGACGCCCTCATCGCTCTGGCTATCCGCACAGACAACCGGCTGCAAGAGTGGAGGAAGCACCGAAGCAGGAACGCCCCCGCCTTCGTCCCAGTAGCCGGTCCTTCCGTCCTAGACGCTAACCACTCCAGGCCGGACGGGGATCGGCAGCGCCAGGAGCCAGAACCGATGCAGTTGGGCAGAGCTAAGTTAACAGAGGAGGAGAAGTTACGGCGACGCCGGGAAGGAAGATGCTACTACTGCGGTGAGCTCGGACACCTCCTTCTCTCTTGTCCGGTGAGGAGGACCCTGAAGGTAAGCACCTTCTCTGTGGCTCTGTCCCCGGGGCGAGTGCTCCCCAAGGGCAGGATTACACAGCTGGGAAAAGAAATAGAACTTGAAGTGCTAATAGACTCAGGAGCGGATGAAAGCTTGATAGACTGGGCATTTGCTCGCCGATGGGGGGTAAAGACTGACCTGCTGAACACTCCCGTGAAAGCTAAGGCACTCAATGGACAGGCACTTTTTGAGGTAACTCACATAACAGAACCTGTTTCGCTGTCGATTGGGCCCCCCCTAGGAGAATATACGGCTACATGTCGTGACCTCTCCAATGAACCCTCTCATTCTCGGGTATCCATGGCTTCAACGCCACAACCCCGCTATAGACTGGGGATCAGGGGAAATAACGGGATGGGGGCCCGACTGTCATGATTCCTGTATCAAGTCTAACCCGCGCGCTGTGCCTCCTGCTCTAGACGCGCAAACCCCAGACTTAACCGGGGTCCCTGCGTGTTACCACCAATGGGCCGAGGTATTCAGCAAGGTCAAGGCTACCTCCCTACCTCCCCACCGTCCGTATGATTGCGCCATTGAACTCCTGCCGGGTTCAACTATACCCAAGGGGAGGCTTTATTCTCTTTCGGGACCTGAAAAGCAAGCCTTGAACGAATATATAGACCCCTCCCTGCAAGCAGGACTGATTCGACCATCATCGTCGCCTGCGGGGGCGGGGTTCTTTTTCGTGGGCAAGAAGGACGGCACCCTACGTCCCTGTATTGACTATAGTCCCCTCAATCAGATCACAATCAAGAACCGGTATCCGCTCCCACTGATGTAGACCGTGTTCGACCAATTACAGCAAGCCCGGGTGTTCACAAAGTTAGATCTGCGCAATGCATACCATCTAGTGCGCATCCGGGAAGGGGACGAATGGAAGACAGGGTTCAACACCCATCGAGGACACTTTGAATACCTAGTCATGCCATTTGGCCTCACCAATGCTCCCGCTGTGTTTCAGGCCATGATAAATGATGTTTTGAGAGACTGTTTGGACCGTTTTGTGTACGTATATTTTGATTTATTCCCCGGATCTGAAGACCCATAGGTTTCACATCGAGACGGTGCTGCGACGACTCCTTGCACACCAACTGTACGTAAAGGCCGAGAAAAGTGAATTCCACAAGAACACCGTATCTTTTTTCGGTTTCATCGTAGCCCCGGGCAAAGTTGAGATGGACCCGGCGAAAGTTAGCGCGGTAACGGAATGGCCTACCCCTGACTCACGCAGAAAGGTGCAGCAATTCCTGGGCTTTGCCAATTTTTATCGGCGGTTCATCAAGGGCTTCAGTGCCACTGCGGCTCCCTTGCACACGCTCACGTCTCCTAAGGTTCCCTTCCGCTGGTCGGCGGAGGCGGCCTTCCAGGAGCTGAAGAACCGCTTCAGCACCGCTCCCATCCTCACGCTTCCCGACCCGTCACGACAGTTTGTGGTGGAGGTGGACGCCTCCAATCGAGGAGTAGGGGCCATTCTATCACAGAGAGCCAAGAGCGACAACAAGCTCCATCCGTGCGCGTTCCTGTCTCGACGGCTGACGCCCGCCGAACAGAATTACGATGTGGGAGATCGCGAACTGTTGGCAGTAAAACTGGCATTGGAAGAATGGAGACATTGGTTGGAGGGAGCACAGCAGCCTTTTTTGGTCTGGACAGACCATAAGAATTTAGAATACATAAAGTCAGCTAAGAGATTGAATTCCCGCCAAGCCCGCTGGTCACTTTTTTTCAATCGTTTTAACTTTTCTCTGTCTTACAGACCGGGAACCAAAAACACCAAGCCTGACGCCCTCTCCCGTGTCTACAACTCAGATCCAGAAATTAAGAAGCCTGAATCCATTCTGCCTCCTCATTGCCTGGTGAGAGCAGTGACCTGGCCAATCGAAGGCCGGGTACAGCGGGCCAATGGTAACAAGCCACCCCCTAGTGGTTGCCCGGAGAACAGACTTTTTGTCCCCGATCAATTACGATCCCAAGTCGTCCATTGAGCTCACACCTCCAGATTCTCCTGTCATCCGGGCATGCGCAGAACCCTGTTTGTCATCCAGCAGCGATTCTGGTGGCCCTCCATGAGGGCAGACGTCAAAGAATACGCTGCAGCCTGTCCCGTCTGCGCCCGGAATAAGAACTCCCACGGCGCCCGTATGGGGTTGCTGCATCCCCTACCCATTCCTTCGCGTCCGTGGGCAGAGATATCCATGGACTTCGTCACCGGGGTTCCGGCCTCGCATGGGCGAACCACCATACTCACGGTGGTAGACAGATTCTCAAAGATGGCTCACTTTATCGCCTTGCCCAAGCTCCCGTCCGCTAAACGAACGGCGACAGTGATGATGGACCACATATTCCGGGTTCATGGGTTCCCGAAAGACATTGTTTCCGATAGGGGGCCCCAATTCATATCCAGGTTTTGGAGGGAGTTTTGCAGGCTCATAGGGGCAACCGTGAGTCTCACGTCAGGCTATCATCCGGAGGCAAACGGGCAGACGGAACGCATCAACCAGCAGTTGGAGACAAGTCTGGTCTCCTAGAACCCCTCCTCGTGGAGCAAGAACCTCACCTGGGTGGAGTATGCCCACAACTCCCTGCCCACCACGGCTACAGGTATGTCCCCATTCAAGTGTGTGTATGGCTACCAGCCCCCAGTCTTCCCTGACAGTGAGCCGGAGGTGACGGTGACCTCGGCCCACGCCTTGGTGCGCTGCTGTCGTCGCGTCTGGTCGGCGGCACGGGCCACGCTGGTCCGACAGGGGGACCGGGTCAAGCGGATGGCTGACCGGCGGAGACGTCCGGCGCCCGTGTACCAGCGAGGTCAACGTGTCTGGCTGTCCGCCAAGGATCTCCCCCACCGGGGGGACTCCAGGAAACTGGCGCCTCGCTTCGTGGGTCCGTTCCCCATCGCGGTGCGTCTCCGCTTGCCCAGGTCCCTTGCAGTCCACCCCACCTTTCACGTCGGGAAGGTCAAGCCGGTTGTGGACAGTCCATTGGTGCCAGATCCTGCGCCGCCCCCGCCTCCGCGGACTGTGGGAGGTGGGACGGCCTACACCGTGAAAGAACTATTGAACGTGCGCAGAAGAGGCCGGGGCTGGCAGTACCTTGTGGACTGGGAGGGTTATGGGCCGGAGGAGCGGCAATGGGTGCCGCCTAGTTATATTTTGGACCCGGGACTATATGAGGACTTTTATGCAGCTCACCCTGAGGCTCCTGGGCCGTCTGGGATCCGGCCCTGGGGGGGGGGGGGGGGGTTATGTCATGCGGTCGAGTTTATTTTTCCGGTTTTCTGTCTCGTCGGTGTCGTAAGTTTACTTCCTGTTTTATTTTGTCATCCCTTCCGTTTCAGTTCGTGTTTCCTTCCTCGGTGTTTGGTTGTCTTGTCTTCCCTGATCCCGATTGTGTGCACCTGTGTAGTTGACACTAATTGTCAGCACCTGTGTCCCCGCCTTTTTGTGTGCATTTAGTCCGTGTCTTCCCCTTGTCTTGTGCCAGTGTGTCTTGCCTCGTCCCGACCACCAGCGATTCTTTGACGTCCGAGCTCTCAGTAAGACTCGTCATTTTTGTCTCGCCACAGAGCGACGCTTTTTGTTAGTGCCTTGATCCCCATAGCCTTTTTGTCTCGCCACCGAGCAACGCCTTTTGTTAGTACCGTGATCCCCATAGCCTTTTTGTCTCGCCCCAGTGCGACGCTTTTTGTTTGTACTTTTTGCCACGTGTTTTCCCTCGCAAGAGGCGTTTTGAGTTGTACTTTTGATCAGTGTGTGTGCTGGAATAAATCAGAGAAAGAAACGACTCTGCATCCGAGTCCTCCGCCTTGTTCCCAGCCTGACAAATAATCCCTTAATCGAAATTGAATATTTTAGGATGTTAAAAATTAAAGAAAAAAGACTCAATAGAAAATCACTGTTATTAGAAATTAAACGATTAAATGTCAGCAGTTAGTCTCAAACCTAATGCTTTTAAATAATCCCTTAATCGAAATTGAATGATTTAGGATATTAAAAAAATTATGAAAAAGATTAAATAGGAGTTCAATGTCAATCGAATTTAAAAGATTAAAAATCAGCATTCATTATAGAAAAAGAATAAGCAATACAAGTTTAATTATTCTTACAAACAAGATTGAATTCACTCACCAAACTCAAGTCCTCAATATTGTCTGTTCTCGAAGTTCTCTGGATTGTAAAGCTCAAAAAGTGTATAAAAAGAGGATACATAGCTTAAAAATAAACAGCTATTCGATGGAACAAGTCAATGATCAGGTCAGCTAATTCCAAAATCTCTATAAAAATCTAAGTGGAGAAGAGAAGCGCCATCCTAAATTGGCCTTCTTTTTCTCTATATGCTTGTCCTTTTCTCTTCTATCTAAAGCTCAAATTATTCTTTCCAACAGACCCTGGGTTAATCTAAGTAAGAATGAAAAACCTATATAACCTTTATAAAGGACGTTCAGCGCAATAGGACAGCATCTCGTCCCTTCGGACAAAAAGAAGCCTTGCCCTCTGTTGGATCACCTTTTTATACAGATTTGGGCTCAGTCTTCTTCCCATGACTATTTCTAAAAATAGACTGAGGCAGCCACCTGCTTGTGCAACGTGCCTTGTCTTCCAGAAGGTGACCATCTTCTCAGGGATGCTCTCGTGTTCCCAGAGATGCTCCATCCTCTTTCCCAGGGATGCTACTCTGTTCTCACAGAAGCAACGCTTTCTCAGAGATGCTTCATCGACTCCCTAATTTTCCGACGCTTAATTTAGTGTGCGATGTCCGTCGCCTCGTGTCAGCGTGACATCAAACCGCACTCCCTCCCTCCCTACTCAACTCTCAGTACATTCATGTGTAAGTGACACATCATTGCCATATTCATGTTGAAATGACACATTATTGCTAAATTCAAGTTTAACCTTTGTTAACATTACAACCTATAACATGTTCTCAAATTAATTCAACAACTAATCATCTTTCGTGCACAGAATACCTTATGACAAACAAAATATAATAAATGTATTTCAGCTTCTCTACTTGTGGTTAACATGTCACATTCTCATCTCTTAACAGTGATCATGGGCTTTTCTAGTTAGCAGATTAAAATATTCAAGCAGTTTCAATATACTATGTCAAAGCAAAATAATATAAAATCATCCAAAATTGTGTGTCCATGTTTAATCCAGAATAAGTCCTTCTAATCACTTAACAATTGTGACTACCGATCTATTATTGGGTCAATTTAACATTAGCATCTCTGGTGAAATTGTTATTATTAATTATGAATTATTAATTTGGAAAAACTAACTAACCTATCTTTACTCAGGCCCCCTCCTTCAGGTCTCTCATGTCAAGCTTTTGTCACCATCTTCTGGCGAAATTTAGAATTTTATTAAGCCAATTGTCTAGGCCAAATCCAACACTTATTCACAGACCATCTTAACCTCTATGTCACTTGTCACATTGGACCACAAACGCACCACAGCCGCCATAGCGTCACTGTTAGCAAAAGCACACAGCAGCACACACAAACTGAATATGTGCCGATGCAATACAATCAGATCGACACAACATGAAATCTCAAGATTATCCGATTCGTCGATTCTTTTTATATAATTTTTTTTTTCAATTAGAACGGAATTTGATAGAATGTATAACGTGAACACATTTGCCGCATTGGAAAATTGAAAAATGGACACCGATTACTAAGAATAAAGCTGAAATGAAATGCCAGTTTATCGATCGGGTCTCGCACGAAGCCAAACTGGCGGCGCCATTACTGTGACGTCACAAGTTCTACATCTGGATGTCAACAAACCCAAACAACATGGCAGATGATAGCGACAGCTCCGTTTCTAGCGGCAATATTAGCATCATTTTATCCGATTCAGAAACCTCTTTTGACGCAGAATATGATGAATCTAGCAGTTCACTTGGGCTGAGCTGAGCACATTTTCTTAATTGTGCCCCTCCCGTCACTCTGGTTAGGTTGGCATAGTAAAAAGTGCTCTTGGGGGCTTTAGAGTGCCGAGTTGATCTCGGCACATGAAGACATGACCACCTGCAACGTTTGGTTTAGGTTTTATAAGCATTTTTAAATTTATTGCTTAAATCGCATTTTCTCGACGAGCTGAGCACGTTTTCTGAATTGTGCCTCTCCCGTCACTGTAGTTAGGTTAGCATAGTAAAAAGAGTAGAGTGCCGAGTTGACCACTGCGAATGACGAAATGAACATCTGCAGCGTTTGGTTTAGGTTTTAGGCGCATTTTTAATTTTATTTCTTAAATCGCATTTTTTCGACGAGCTGAGCACGTTTTCTGAATTGTGCCCCTCCCGTCACGCTTCGACATACTTTTCAAAGTCAAAGTCTCCTTTATTGTCAATTCCTCCGCATGTCAAGACACACAAAGAGATCGAAATTACGTTTCTCACTATCCCAGGGTGACAAGACAGCGTTCACAACGCACATACAAGTAAACAACACAGGAAAAATAAAAGAAGAAGATGAACAGTAAGAGTGATAGCACGCTAGCCGCTACCGATGCACAGCAGAGTCCGGAAAGATAAGACAGAGTTCACAACGCACATACAAGTAAACAACACAGGAAAAATAAAAGAAGAAGATGAACAATAAGAGTGATAGCACGCTAGCCGCTCCCGATGCACAGCAGAGTCCGGAAAGATGACAGTCAACCAGGCCACTGTGAACACGAGCACACAGCAGGCACGCACTGTCCGGTTCGTGGATCCTATCAGGCGAACTCAACCCATCTTGCCGTCCCGCGAACGAACGTACGCCAGGATAATGGAAGGCACGGCTAGGCGAGCTGGGTTGGCCGCAAACCTGGCCAGACGTCTCCGTGCTGGCCCCTCTTCTCTTTTTGTTAACATTCACTGAAGCTAAACGCGTACAACTTGAGACGTCATGAGACGTCACTTCCGGCTGGCGGCTCGGTGCAGTCAAAATCGTCTGTGCGGCAAATTTAAATGATATTTTTCAGAGCAACAGCTTCCTTTTCGTTGTTTCGAGCGTCAATTTATATTTATAAGCCCATAAGCTAACTAAAACCGATTTATACATATACCGGTGTCTCTAGCCCTTTAATATTGGACGATTTCCCACGGCACAGCTGAACATCTCTCACGGCACACCGGTGTGCTGCGGCACAGTGGTTGGGAAACACTGCATTATGGTGAAGACTCATAATAGCCAGTTAGTCCAGTTATTATTTTGAGTTTCAAGTCCCCAGAAATCTGTTGTATGGGTGGTTGTACTTCTTTTTTAAGAGAGAGCAAGGACACAGAGAAATGTAACACACATACTTTTTAGGGGACACAGAGTCCTCCAACATTGTTGACTCTTCATCTCCCTCCAGCCCAAAGTGATCTTTGCTTTTTTTCTGTCAAAAGACAGAAATGGCAGTTACAATTGACCATATTGATAGAACTGTATAGTTGTGCTCCTTTCAATACACTGAAATTGGACATCAGGCAACAACTAAGTGAATATTGACACAATGTGCAAAGTTTTTATCCTGGTAAAAAAAAAAAATATCCTTGGAATCTTGCCTTTTTATTGTTTTGCAATATCAGCCTATGTAGTTCATGTCAATGGCAAAAGAACGTAAATACACTGCTGGCAATAAATTTGGGCTATTTGGCGTACAGGTGAAATTTTAGGATGAACCTAAAATGCGCTTGTCAATTATTGATTAAGTTAATGCTTTACGTGAATCTTCATGGTCAACTTCTTGTTAGGGAACAACAAGTATAGTAATCAACAACATGGTATTCATTTTCTGTGCAGTGATCAGTGGTAAGTGGAGTTTCCTGCTCGTTTGAATCAACAAGATATTTAGTATGTGCTGCAGTTGAGTATTGCACATTTATTCTTCATTGCCCTCCTATTATACTGTGTGGTTTTCTGTACTGATTAGTTTTACCTGTCGTGTTTACCGAGCCTCTGATTTGTTCTATTACCTTGCATTGTCTTCATTGTCTCATCCGTCACTATTTTTCTAGGGTGGTAGTCAACAGTTATAATTCCATCAGCAATTTTTTTTTTTTTTTTTTTTACCAACGTTGCACTTCATTTTCATTGTCCCTATATTTCATGTGGGCCATGCTCCCTTTTGTCATTAAATTCTGTTTCTATTGTCTATTGCTTTAAATCTGTTTTGCGGTCCAGGTTTTGAAGGTACGTAACTGACATGTGCATTGAACAATTCAGATAAGGTCAAATTCAATTAGCTTGAAAAGGTCAGAGTACATCTTAGGTTCATCCTGAAATCTGGCAAGCCAAATACTTTAACTTGAGTAGTGCATGTTCATACTTGAGTAGTGTACCGTAATTTCCGGACTATAAGCCGCACTGGACTATAAGCCGCACCAGCTAAAATTCAGGGATATTTTAGTTTTTTTCTTACATAAGCCGCACCGGACTATAAGCCGCACGTGCACATGAGTTTTTTACAAAGAAAGACCGTACACAGAAAGCCGTAAAAATCCATAAATATGCCGCGCCGCCATTTAAGCCTCAGGCTTCAAAGTAACCTTCTGAATAAAATGCATTAAAAGTTCACATTCATTACAACTTGTTTTTGGTGAGCACAATGCCAGAAGAATTGAATTTAAATGCTGATTGATTGGGTTTTAATACAATGCAGATGGTCTAAACAGCGCCACTGCTTTGTGTAATCTCTGAGTCACATAGTATGAAAAAGGGTTTAGAGCCCTTTGACACAGGTCACCTAGCGTGTATTCCTAAAGCTCATAATAGTCACAAGCAACACTGCCAGAATAAGCAGCAGCCATAGTAGTGTTTCAAAATAGTATTTTTGTTGTCGTTTTGTTCTTCAAGATACCGCACAACAGTGGTCCACAGCCTTTTTGCGAGTGTATAAAAGTGATCAAGTCATCACAAAAATCACGAAAAAAAAAACCCGTATATAAGCCGCACCTGACTATAAGCCGCAGGGTTCAAAATTTTGGAAAAAAGTCGCGGCTTATAGTCCGGAAATTACGGTATACTCCCATCTGTTCTTACAATGTATCATGCAGATATTTGCCTTGCAGCGTCACAATTCATTTCTTACAACACTTTTCACATTCAGGCACATACAAATGCTTTCCCACCATTATTGCTAATATTAATGTTAAAATATTTCAATAAGAGGCGGCTCGGTGGGGCACTGGATAGCACGTCCGCATCACAGTTAGGAGGGTGCGGGTTCGATTCCACCTCCGGCCCTCCCTGTGTGGAGTTTGCATGTTCTCCCCGGGCCCGCGTGGGTTTTCTCCGGGCACTCCGGTTTCCTCCCACATTCCAAAAATATGCTTGGTAGGCCGATTGAAGACTCCAAATTGTCCCTAGGTGTGAGCGTGGGTGCGAATGGTTGTCTGTCTCTGTGTGCCCTGCGATTGGCTGGCAACCGGTTCAGGGTGTCCCCCGCCTACTGCCCGATGACGGCTGGGATAGGCTCCAGCACGCCCGCGACCCCCGTGGGGACTAAGCGGTTCAGAAAATGGATGGATGGATGGATATTTCAATAAGACCGATATAATGTTAACATTCAAATTAAACAACTGCACTCAATCAATTGATCAATACGCTCTTTCCAATTTCAAAAAGAAATGCTTCACAAAATGTGAGCGACAATAAATCCCTCCCACCCACCAGCAGTCAAAACACCTCACCTCACCCACACCACAGCTCAAATCTCAAGTGAAAAAGCAGCTATAAATAAAAAATGTTTAAAAGACATGACATTGCCAAATAGGGATGGAAAATTAAGTGGATATGCAAATTTGCTGTCTGTTACCTTCTTAAGGATGATGTCAATGTAACCAGCAATAAGCTGTGCAATTTGCTCTCCCTCGGTGGTCTGCACTGAGTAGTAACCATCCTGATAGTCTCCAAAGTCCTGAAAGTAGATCAAATAGTATCATTCCTTTCAAAATAATGGCATAGTGTGCTCTCTCACATTGGAGTGGTTAACAATAACAATTCTATTTGCCATTTCACAACTGACAGATGTCTGGGTTTTTTTTCGCACTGTCAAGCAGGTATCAAAACTTTGTACGTTTTGGCAATCTCAATTTTAGTGCTTAAGAGCTATATGTGGTTGTTTTCCATTTTTAGTTTCAATATTCCTAAAATACCTACCTCTGTGGCATCATAGGGCCTTTATAGTTGTATTATGTCTTAATATTTAGCACTAGACAGTTGTCATTTCTGGAGAAAGGTGAATTTTGAAATGCTGAATGGAAAAATATGGATGGATGTGGAATGACGTTAACTGATATGAAATAATGAATGATAGGAATGATAATTAAAATGAAATAAATCAGAATGATTGTGAATTTTTTGTGTAACTATTTTTGGCTTGTGGAAAGTCATCAGCAAGATGAATTAAATGTGCTAAATGTTTTCAAATTCGAATGGGAACAATGATGTGAAACTATTTTTTGTCATTAAGATTTTTTTGTGGGATTTCCGAATTTGGCATGTAGAAAAGTGTACCCAAGATGAATTGAATGAGGTGAATGTTGCGAATTTCAAATGGTGATGAGTTGAATATGTTAAGCTGAATGTCACATTGGGACATTTATTTGTGTTCAAATAAACTACAAAACAGAAACTGCTAAAAAACATTAAAGTCATCATTTTGATTTCCCGTTGCCATTGACGATCCATTAATGAAGAACACTGACTAATTGGGTGGATTGCCTGCTTCAGGGTAATGTCTCTCTTTTTAAAGAACTCACCAGAGTGAAACTCTTAGGTGAAGCAGCCCAACGTTTGATATTGGTCAAGTTCCATTTCTGAATCACCTCCTTTGTTTTCTCATCCACCCTCATCACAAACTCTTTGGTGATGCCCAAAAGACGTGGAACCAGTTTGTTCTTGCCTTTCATTTTCTCCTACAAGATATTTAATATTAATAAATAGAGAAACAATATCAGTCCATTCAGATATAACGTCAAATTACTAGTGTTCTTACCTTGACCAAAAAAAACGACACTCCATAGGTTTCAAGAGACCTGGCTTGCTTCACATAGTTGACTTTGGCCTCAATCTCTGTCATGTTTTGGCACTTTTTGTGTTCCTGCGTAGAAAACAGAACGAAATCACCATAATGCTGCATTAGTTACAAATATGTATTTGTTAAAAAAAACTTCTGGTTGATGATTACCGTATGCAAAGCCAGTAAAAGGCTATTTCAGCTCATGTAGTGCTCGGATAAAAATGCTTACAACCACATCATGAAACAGTTCATACTACGTTTGGTGAAGAAAAAAAAAATAAAATAATGAAAAAAAAATCTAAACTTGTACACAAGGTTAATTTGACAAAATCCTCAACATTTACCTTAACTCATCTAATCTATCTGGCTATGCTCAAAATATTACAATTTTACTCTCATACAAATACAAACATACAAATCTTAAATTCTTAAAAATCTCATACAAATACAAAATTTTAATGTTAAAATAATTTGTTTCCGGGCGGCTCGGTGGCGCACTGGGTAGCATGTCCGCCTCATAGTTAGGAGGGTGCGGGTTCGATTCCACCTCCGGCCCTCCCTGTGTGGAGTTTGCATGTTCTCCCCGGGCCCGCGTGGGTTTTCTCCGGGCACTCCGGTTTCCTCCCACATTCCAAAAACATGCTTGGTAGGCCGATTGAAGACTCCAAATTGTCCCTAGGTGTGAGTGTGAGTGAGATTGGTTGTCTGTCTCTGTGTGCCCTGCGATTGGCTGGCAACCAGTTCAGGGTGTCCCCCGCCTACTGCCCGATGACGGCTGGGATAGGCTCCAGCACGCCCGCGACCCCCGTGGGGACTAAGCGGTTCAGAAAATGGATGGATGGATAATTTGTTTCCACAATAATGATTTCATATAAAAATAAAATACTACAGTGATCCCTCACTACTTCGCGGTTCATTTATCGCGGCTTCACTGCATCGCGGATTTTTTCCAACCAAAAAAAGATTTTAATAAGAGTTCTAAAAACATATTTGCAGTGTTGTACTTTGTTATAAAATAAGTTGTTATAATAAAAGACTTCTGAAAACATATTTACAGTATTTACCTTGTCATAAAAAGTTGTTATAATAATAAAAGAGTCCTAAAATCATATTTACAGTATGTACACTTTAGCTACAGCTATATCTACAAAATGTGCATAGCGCTGCTATGGTAACTTGTGACCACTAGAGGTCCCTGTTTAACCAAGGTTAACAACAGAACGTCACATCTACATACATGTTACACACACACACGTATAATATTTATATTTTCAATATTTATACAATATTTTCTGTATGCTATTTATACTATTAATGTATTATTTACATGTTTGAAACTATTATTTAATGTTCTAATAATAACATATGCACTTAAATGGTTTCATATACATTTATTGACACAAAAAATGTACAGATGAGAGGGTGACCCTACTTCGCAGATTTCACTTATCGCTGGGTGGTTTTGGAACCAATCATCTGCGGTAAACGAGGGATTACTGTATATCATTTTTCAGTGTGATACTATATATGCCTTCGTAATAGAAAAGTGAGGCTATACAAGGTGTGAGTGCAATTTATTTGAATAGATTTCTGGTTTGTTGACAAATCTGGTGAATATTGTAGTCTTTCTTACCTGGAAGATCTTTTTCTCTCCTTTGTGTTTGATGTACTCTTTGGGAAGAAACTCTTTTAAACTGTGATGTATAAAGAGCAACATGAATTAGACAGCGTCTATCTAAACCAGGGGTGCCCAATACGTCGATCGCGATCGACCGGTCGATCGCCTGGCCACTACTGGTCGATCGCGTGACATTAAAATGTTTTTGGGTTTTTTTCGCAATTGACGCGTGCGCAAACAACGGCGCTAACAACACAACACTAACACGCTAGCTCGCGAGTTCCCTCCAATTGTCAGAACCCAGTTTTTTCTCTTAAACTCAAGAAAGGGTATAAAAAGGGCAGCTGGACATAGTAAAAATATTTTTTTTTTTAAAAAGTATCACTTTTTTTCCCCGATGACACACACACACACACACACACGCACGCACGCACGCACGCACGCACGCACACACACACACACACACACACACACACACACACACACACACACACACACACACACACACACACACACACACACACACACACACACACACACACACATATATATATATATATATATATATATATATATATATATATATATATACACATATATAGGGGCACAATATGAGCAATGAGCGATTACCTTACCAGCAGTCAGTGTGGGTCCTTAGGCAAGACCCTTAACGATACCGCCTACCTCAGAGATAATGAGAGTACAAGAAACGAAAGACATGCCGGCTCAGACGTCGCCCGGACAAACAAGGTCTGCGTCAGGTGCTGGGGAACCAGAGCACCCTGATGAAAAATGGGCTACTGGAACAAGACACAAATGGGCGAGATGCGAGAATAAGGATCTGTTGGAATGCTACTACTTCAGCAACCCGAGCGAGAGGGGTTACATGCGGAGAATGCGGGAACAATGGCAACTTCAATACCCACAGTCAACACTATCGGCCAAGCAACTAGTAGCTCAATGTTCCAATATCCATAAACGGCACCTGCTATCACACCTCGAGATTGATGAGATACAACACAAATGCCATAGCGAAGGCCAACCAGAGCACCAGGTCAGAGACGAGTTAAATCCATGTAAAAGCCCAGAGGTTGGGTACGAAACCCCAATAAGCACAATCAAGCTGAACGAGGCAGCAACTGACCTGAAGAACAAGATCACGGTGAGAATGAATGCTCGGGAACCTAGATGCACACTGCAGAGGCTAAGTGAAGTACCCTCAGAAAGTCTCCTAGAAGATGTGAATGCAGCATTGACAACAATTCCTACGGCTACCATCACTGAAACCAATGAGCTGATATACACCTCAGCAGCAGTGATCCTAGAAATGCTTGGCTACAAGAAGAATGACCATATGCGACCACAACAGTGCCCACCATGGAAGAGAAGGCTGGAGGCCAAAAATCAAGATAGCACGGAGAGAAGTGAGCCAAATGACAGAGGCCCAGAAAGGTGCAATGAAAAAGCAAGTTCCCAAGAAATACAGCCATATGCCCATACCTGAAGCACTCGAAACTGCCAAACAAAGACTCCAAGCCTTGGCCAGCCGCCTAAAGAGGTACACAAGAGAGAATGAAGCCAGACGAATAAACAGGTTGTTCACAACACAACCAGCGAAAGTGTACGCTCAGTGGCAGGGGAATAATAGCAGAGCAGACCCACCAAGGCTGGAAACTGAACAGTACTGGAAGGATATATGGGAGCGGGAGGCATCACATAAGAAGGATGCACAGTGGCTGGTGGCTCTGAGAAAGGACCACAGCAAGCTCCCTGAACAGAACCCAGTAACCATCACAGTGGCAGACATCCAGAGAAGAGTCTCAGGAATGAAAAACTGGACAGCACCAGGCCCTGACATGATCCACAGCTACTGGCTCAAGAAACTTACAACTCTCCATGAGCGCCTGGCAGCACAAATGAACCAGCTGCTAAGGGATGGGACTCACCCTGAATGGCTAACCCAAGGGCGTACGATCCTGATCCAGAAGGATCCATCCAAGGGTACAGTCCCATCCAACTACCGGCCAATCACCTGCCTCTCCACAACATGGAAGCTGATGTCGGGCATACTATCAGATAAGATCAGCAGGCACATGGATCAATACATGAGCACTGCTCAGAAAGGGATTGGTAAAAATACCAGAGGAGCAAAACATCAACTCCTGGTGGATAGAACAGTCACCCAAGACTGCAGAACTAGACGTACCAACCTGAGCACTGCCTGGATTGATTACAAGAAAGCATATGACTCAATGCCACATACTTGGATCACTGAATGCTTGAGGCTGTACAACATCAATGGGACTCTGAGAACCTTCATCGCCAACTCGATGAAACAGTGGAAAACCACACTTGAAGCCAATGGCAAGCCACTTGCACACATGACCATCAAATGTGGTATATACCAAGGAGACGCTCTGTCCCCAATGCTGTTCTGTATAGGACTGAACCCCCTCAGCCAAATAATCAACAAGACGGGCTATGGATACCAACTCAGGAATGGGGCCACCATCAGCCACCTCCTCTACATGGATGACATAAAGCTGTACGCTAAGAACGAGCGGGACATTGACTCCCTGATCCACACTACCAGGATCTACAGCTCTGACATCGGAATGTCATTCGGACTTGAGAAATGTGGCCGCATGGTGACTAAAAGAGGAAAGGTAATCCACACAGAGGGGGTCTCACTCCCAGAAGGAACAATAGCAGACATTGAGGACAACTACAAATACCTTGGAATTCCACAGGCAAATGGCAACCTTGACGAGGAAACAAGGAAAGCAGCCACAGCCAAATGCCTCCATCGAGTAAGGCAAGTCCTAAGAAGTCAGCTCAATGGCAAGAACAAGTCCCTAGCCATTAACAGCTACGCCCTACCAGTAATCAGGTACCCTGCAGGAATCATACGGTGGCCAAAGGAAGATATACAGACCACAGATATCAAGACACGGAAGCTCCTAACCATGCATGGAGGGTTCCATCCCAAGTCCAGCACCCTGAGACTGTACACTAGCCGTAAAGAAGGAGGCCGAGGACTAGCGAGCGTGAGAGCCACGATCCAAGATGAAACATCCAAGATCCATAAGTACATCAGGGATAAGGCCCCAACGGATGACGTGCTCAGTGAATGTCTCAGACAATGGGCATCAAAGGAAGATGAGGTGCTGGAGGGACCATCATGGGAGGACAAGCCCCTACATGGGATGTACCACCGAAACATAGCTGAAGTAGCTGATATCCAGAAATCCTACCAAATGGCTAGAAAGAGCTGGTCTGAAGGACAGCACAGAGGCACTGATCCTGGCTGCACAAGAACAGGCCTTGAGCACCAGAGCAATAGAGGCCCAAATCTACCACACCAGACAAGACCCCAGGTGTAGATTGTGCAAAGAAGGTCCTGAGACAATCCAGCACATAACTGCAGGGTGTAAGATGCTGGCAGGTAAAGCATACATGGAGCGCCATAACCAAGTAGCTGGAATAGTGTACAGGAACATCTGTGCAGAGTATGGACTGGAAGTCCCAAGATCCAAGTGGGAAACACCTCCAAAGGTGGTAGAGAATGACCAAGCCAAGATCCTCTGGGACTTCCAGATCCAGACAGACAGAATGGTAATGGCGAACCAACCGGACATTGTGGTGGTGGACAAAGAGCAGAGGAAAGCCGTTGTGGTTGACATAGCCATCCCAAATGATGGTAACATTAGGAAAAAGGAACATGAGAAACTTGAGAAATATCAAGGGCTCAGAGAAGAGCTGGAGAAGACCTGGAGAGTTAAGACTTCAGTGGTACCTGTGGTCATTGGAGCACTAGGGGCAGTAACCCCCAAACTGGAGGAGTGGCTGAAACAGATCCCAGGAAAAACATCTGACATCTCAGTCCAGAAAAGTGCAGTACTAGGAACAGCAAAGATACTGCGTAGAACCCTCAAGCTCCCAGGCCTCTGGTAGAGGACCCGAGCTTGAAGGGAAAAAGAGGCCACCCACGGGGGGTGAGGAAAATTTTTTTTTTTTTTTTTATATATACATATATATATATACATATAGATATATATACATACATATATATAGATAGATATATATACATACATATATATACATACATATATGTATACATACATATATATACATACATACATACATACATACATATATATATATATATATATACACACACACATATATATATATATATATATATATATATATATATATATATATATATATATATATATATATATATATATATATATATATATATATATATATGTATATATATATATAATTATATATTATATATATATATATTTTAGTGGGTAGATCTTTGTGACTTGGTCATTTCAAAAGTAGCTCGCGAGCTGAAAATGTTTGGGCACCCCTGATCCAAACCAAGTTCAATATGCGATAACACTCACTCTAAGAATCCAGGTTTGTGTTTAGACTCGTTGTGGTCACCAAACTGGATCTGACATTGATAACCGGCAAACTCACAGGCTTTGTCAAAGGAGACTGGATGAGACCCATTTAGAATGTCATCGCGGGCCTGTTTACAACACAAATGTACACACTTGGTTAACCTTTTAGTCAACATCAAGTAAATGGATATACCACTTGAGCTTTGTATGCAATCTTGTCCCTTGTAATAATTGCATTATTAACCAAGCATGAAGCCGCAATATAACCATAAATTAATCCTTCATCGACTCGTTGTAGACTTTAGGGCTGTGCATGAATTAGTGGGGATTCGAATTGAATGTGAAAAAGCAACAAATCATAATTGTAGGACTTGGATAAGACCAAATCTGATAACATTGCTGCATGTGTTGTACCTTGAATTCATGAGGCACAGGTATGTGGAAAGTGCACATGCGTTGTGGGTGGAGGTGTATGCACATGTATAGGAAATGTTAGCCAGCTAAAATAATAAATAAAGTCAATGAATATAGTCCCTCTTAGGCAGTATCAACACCATTGTCTTGCAACACTCACTCTGTCACACATGGCAACCAAGGGCATTAGCCACATCAGCCCAGGTGAGAGCGTCCCTCTAGTTAGCTTAGCTTTAGGATGCAGTTGGTCCATGAAAACAATATTTTTTTTTTCTTTTATAAAGAACACCAATAATAGCAAAAATGGCCCTGAATTCCACCTTTGGCCACCATGCGCAAACAATAGCCTAGTTTAGGTAAGTAATTTTAAAGTATAAAAAAATATAGATTTTCCAGAGTAAGAAGGATAAGAATATACTGGCGGCTCCGTGTCTAATTCCTCATTCTCTGGTTCAGAAACTTTTTACATACGTAGATTCCAGGCTTTAAAAGGGACTTTGGGATACCGCATGGTAACGATAGTGCTATAGACAGTGCTTGCCATTTCACTTTAACATTGAATTAGATTTTTTATCTGCTGGATTATATGTTTTGTTAGGAAAACTGCAATGGGTACATTTGGAGCCATTCGTTGCTGTCAACACAAATGGTGAATTGGGATTTTGAGCCCAAATACAAACTTGGCTCTACCTAGTAGTAGCAAGTAGCAAGCTATTGATTGCAACATTTGTTAAAATAGTGAGCAAGATCTTTTGCATAGCAACATTTCAATCGAGATTAAAGGAAAGCGTGTGATTTGTGTACCTGTACATAGAGAAGGTTGAGTTGTACGGGGTCTCTGGAGTCAACATTCTGATCTGAATAGAAGAACTTCCTCCTCAGCAACAACATTTCTGTCTCCTCAACACCTTGTTCTCTCAAAGTTCGCCCATGGTCCAACCAGTTTACTGTGGAACACAACTTCAGTCTAACCTACCCATTTCAACATTAGCACAATACAAACAGTTTAAAATGTTAGGAAATTAAATGCATGTATGCATCACATTTAACATTATTATATGTTGTCAAACTCATTCATAACGTCAAGATTAATTAGATGTTGAAAGCAAATCAACATCATACATTCATCATCTGTATGGAGCTTCTGCTTTAACTTCTCCATCTTCTTGTCATCTCGGAGCAGTGTTTTGTCTTTTTTAAGCGTGCCTGTGTTCTCCTCCTTCTTCTCTTCACCAACGTCTCGCACCAGTGAGTACTCGTCATAGTTTGTAATGCCTAAAATGACAAATTCCAGCTCTGTAAGATTTTTCAGGACTCAAAGCGGTTCTCAAGAGTGAATTGTGCAAAATATTTGACCTATTCTGGCAC